>NW_014578378.1:21268-24669 GCF_000485595.1 Priapulus caudatus
CTCTCTCTCTCTCTCTCTGTCTCGCTCGCTCGCTCTCTCTCGCAATATTTCTCGTCACACACGCACGCACGCACGCACACACGCACACATACACACTCTCTCCCTCTCTCACTCTCTCTGTATCTGTCTCTCTCTCTCGCAATATTTCTCTCTTTCTCGGGCGCTATATATACACACACACACACATATATATATATATATATATCATTTATATATACTCGCCTTTATCCGTTTCTTTCCTTTGCTCACTTCCTTACTCCCCTCTCGCGGATAGTATGGCCCACGACCAGTCAAGCATGGAAAAACATTTGCAGCAAAATGACCGTATTTCAGCCGAAACTTTTTCACTCCCCGAGGCACAAAATGTGAATTTACGCCTATATTACACGCGCACGCGTGCGTGCGACCATGCCCGCGTGTGCGCGTCCGTGGGTGTATGTGTGTATGTGTGATTATGTGACTGTAAAAACACGCATTATAGCCGTATATCCACTTTTTGTGCTTTGGGGGAGAAAAAGTTTCATTCGAAATACGGCCATTTGCTGGTGAAAGTTTTTCTGCTTGACTAGTCGTGGGCGATACTATCCACGAAAGGGGAGTAAGGATGTGAGAAAGAGGGAAGTGGACGGAGAGAGAAAAGACGGAGACAGGAGAGTATATAGGGATATACCAGTATATAGAGAGGTGGCTTCCTCTCTCCCCCTCCTCTCTGCCTTTGACATCTTGACATCCTCGCACAAAGAAACCTCCCAGATTCTCACGGAAACGCGTGTTGTAAACACAGTAGACGATCACGGAGCGTGCGCAGTGCCTCCAGTATTAATACCCCTTTCCCCTCTCCCTCTATCTCTCTCTCCCTCTCTCTCTCTCTCTCTCTCTCCCTCTCTCTTGCAAGTTTTCTCTTTCTCGGGCGCTATATATATATACTCTCCTCTCTCCGTTTCTTCCTCTTCCTCACTTCCTTACCCTGACTGCCTCACTTTTCTTCTCATCTCTCTCGCTCTCTCTGTCTCGTTTCTCACCGCTCTCTTTCTTCTCCGGCTTCCTCTGTCCTCCTCTCTGGCTTCCGCTGTCCTCCTGTCTGCCTTCCTCTCTCCTCCTCTCTGGCTTCCTCTCCTTCTATTCCCTCTTTCTATCACTCCCTCTCCTCTCTCACACATCCTGCTTCCACCAACTCTAACTGACACGGTAGAATAATTTATTGAGAAAGTACCCCGATTTAGTAACACTGTTTTATTTTTCAGCTAGTATAGTACCTAGCAAATAATCTTAAACCAGATCCAACCTCTCCCCTCCTCTTCTCTTGCTTCCTCTCTCCTTCTATCATCTCTTTCTACCACTCCCTCTCCTCTCTCACACATCCTGCTTCCACCAACTCTTAACTGACACAGTAGAATAATTTATTGAGCAAGTCCCAAGATTTAGTAACAATGTTTTATTGTTTAGTTAGTATAGTACCTAGCAAATATATAACACATCAGTCTTAAACCAGACACTGACACTGTCATTTCATTCTGATATGATAGCATCTAAGAAAGATACATTGTTTGACAAATGTGGTCTACTTCATGTGGCAGTCAAATATTCTAACTTTCTATATATTGTAAAATAACAACATGAACTCAAAGAACACCTGTGTGTTACCTTAAGCTTAGCTTCAGAATGCGTGTAGTAATAGCAGGGGCGAATAATGACAGTCTGTCATTATTCATTTCTGGTAATAGGTGTGTAGTTTTCTCACTATGGTTGCTCATAAGTGACCAGCTTAATCTCATGTTTAGAGAACACACCTGCAGTGTACAAAGTAACGTGAGTAAATAAGTAAGCATACAAGGCACCAGTTTTAAAACGCATTTTAAAACCATGGCGCACACCAGCAAATTCTAAATGATAAGATAGATGAAGGGAAAATACTCATATTAAACTTGGTTGAAACTTCGTCACGGTGCATGACACGCAATACAACCTGTATCTAGTGATGTAACAGGTTTTTTGAAGACGAAATAAAATGTCGTTGCAATATATAGTAACTGTATATATTGCGAATGACAGTAGTTTACATGAAAGTAACACAACCTAGTAAAGCTTAGTAATAACTGTGTAAAAAAAGCCATCTAGCTTTTTTATAGTAATAACCCTACTTCTACTATTTTTGAAGGATACATGTGATCTAGACATTACATGGAATGGAATGTGGGTAGATTATCAATTTTATTGGGTAGTAATTGGTAGAGGGTTACTAGTAGACAAAATATTTAACTGCGAACCCGGGTTGGCGGCAGACAGAATAACCAGATCTTCTTCTTCTTCTTTCGCATTATTAGTCCCACTGTGGGGGTCGCTGCAGTGGACTCCTCTCCTCCATTTTTTCCTATCCTCCACCTCGTGTGTCACCAATCCCTTCTTTTTAAAGTCATTCTACATGCAGTCCTTCCATCTTGTCCTTGGTCTCCCCCTTCCTCTTCTACCTGGTGGTTGCATGTTCAGCATGCGTCTTCCTATGTAGTTCTCCTCTCATCTCATCACATGTCAAGACAGAATAACCAGATCAACCATCTATTTGCCTGTACTTGAATTTGAATTTGTAAAATAACTTCTCACTTTACAACACCTTCATTATTCGATTTCGCTATAAAGAAGAAGAGACACTTGTATTTTCAAGCTCAATCATAGGTTTACAAGGCATTCACCCATCAGCATTCCACACAATTCCCATGTACTTACAGTTGCACACTGGCCAGTGTTGCCATCCAAAGTCCATCAATGAGATTAGCAGCCTCCAGCTTCTCAAATTCTCTCTTCCTGGTTTTTACGACATCACGTATGGTCACTGAAAAGCACATTAGCGAAGTTCTTGATTCCTTCTTTCTTCCTTCTCTTCTGCCTCCCTCCCCCACCCCCCCGCTTCACTCTATCAGCAATAATTTTTCGGCAAAACGATTTCCAATGGATGCAATTGAATTCTGTACACCAGAAACATTCATATCTGTTATCAAATTGATGTGATTCTACATTGAGAATTTTTGAATGTTTTCACACAATGATCGCCACTTGGCTGTAATTGCTTCTCAACCGGTACATCCATAATGGCAACTGCATAACTAAGGGTTTCACTAACATTACATCAAATACACGTCAACTCATTCGTGACGTAGTGAGCGTAGCGAGTGAGTGGCATAGTCTTACAATGCAATTGATCTGACGTAGTGATGAAATCGTGAAATTAATGAATGGAAGAGCAAATGTGCGCGTGCATGCATGCGCATGCACATGCATGCACATGCACATGCACATGCACATGCACATGCACATGCATGCACATGCATGCTCTCTCTCTCTCTCTCTCTCTCTCTCTCTCTCTCTCTCTCTCTCACACACACACACACACACACACACACACA
>NW_014578378.1:24908-27632 GCF_000485595.1 Priapulus caudatus
ACACACACACACACACACACAAACACACACACACACACACACACGCACACACACTCGGCAATCAGCAGAGCGTCCCATTGCGCAATCATGCGTGTGCGTGTCGCAAGGTCACTGTGTGAGATGGATGTCCGGACGCGTAGCCTAGCGGCTCCTCGTCCTGAACCGGTCGCGTACACAGCCAAAAAATTTTAGGGCACAATTTGTTGGTCTACACTGAATCTAGCTCTAGTACTATAGAGCATAGACATCATATCCTATAATACTTGTTAGTTAGATTTCTATGCTATAGAGTATAGGCTAGTCGAGTATATACACTCGTCCGAGCCGACGCAGACCCCAGTAATGGTCTGTAATGCAGTTAATGACCTCAGTAATGCAGTTAAACCCGCACCCTCAGATTAGCAAAGCGGAGTTATAACGTCTGCATTTGCGGACAACACTGCATCCTGATCGGTACTGTCCACAAAATCACAAAAAGAAACTCTTGATAACTTTGAGTAAGTTTCACATATTTATAGATTTCAATCTTATAGTCTTCAATGTTTTCTCATGAACTTTGAAGACTATTATGTTACTACGATGTTACGAGGAGACGCATTTAGGTTCAAGGATGGAGAGCATTTTCGTCATTTTACAATGTAAACAAACATGTTCACGTATGTTCACACACACAAGCATTTTATGCATGCTCACTTCGAACTGCACGCTCGAAATTCCAAACTCGTTCCAAAATTGACCGCTCTTTTACTGCCGGCGCCACCGTCCAATGACATTGGAAAATTTCATGTTAAAATATAACTATTTTTCACACTAGATGGCGCCAAAGAGTCATATTTTATTTTAAGTACCATTGGACGGTGGCGCCGCCAGCGAAACAGCGGTGAATTTTGGAACAAGTTTAGAGTTTCGAGCGCACAGTTTCAAGTGAGCATGCATAAAATGCCTACTGCATTGCCGCCCACTGCTACTGTTATCTGTCTGTTTTATCAACTTTGTTAGTTTCTGTCTTACGTAATACCGCGAGACACTTACATAGTGTGACATTAACGTACTAAGTGACTACCATACCGAGAGAACACTACAGCCCTGCATAGCTCAGTTCAAGGATTCAAGGAGTCTTTGAATTAGTCCCCTTGACTTTGAAGACTAGCATTTATGAGGTTACCAGATTACTATTTCTTTTAACTTTGTTGAGAACAGAGTTCCGGTCTGCCAAACAAGGTCAAGGGAACAGTACTCATGCAGTAGTTAAAATTTTACAGGGTTTGCTGGCCGGTTTATCAGCATGGGGTGGGGTGCTAGATTGAGTTTGATAAGATAACTGCGCAGGCCCGGTTTGACAGAATTTTTAAGCCTTAATTTCTTAATGCCTTTAATGTTTATGCCTTTAATGCCTTTTTTGTTTGTGCCTTTAATTCTGATCATTTTTTCACTGACTCTCGATGCAATTGTAAAGTTGAGGTTAGGTAAACAGTTACTTGTAAGTAACATATTTACTATTTAGGTTAGTCTAGGACAGGGGTGGGCAAACTGCGGCCCGCGGGCCGCATGCGGCCCTCTACGGAGTTCTGTGAGACCTCCGGAAGCCTGCAGCAAATAAAAAAATTAAAATAAACAAATCAATAAATTTTTTTGAAAGAACATGTTTGTGCTTGAACCGAGGCTGACTTTTTCAGTGTCATACAGATTAGTGTTATATTGTCTGGATCGCTCTGCAACGCCATTTCAGCTAATTATGGTGCAGAGAGGGCGCCTTTGAGGCGAAACGCACGTATTATCTTAGAGCGCACCGCCCGATTTTTAAAGGTGTCGCCTACGCCTACTCCCTAACCCTAACCCTAACCATATCAGATAGTTACCAAGGTACGTTCCGGTATACCGGACCGTACCCAGGGTACGTTCCGGCAGTACCCAGGGAGACATAGACCCTATCAGCATTAGTACAAGGTACATGGCACAGCCTGCATAGTCAACTCAAAACCCTGACTGCCTGACGCATGTCAAGTGTCACACTCCTCGCTTTCCAGCCTCCCTTATAAAGCACTCGTAGATTTTCGTGGACTCATCTAGCTTACCATTCCTATTTTGTATATATAGGATATATATTTGCGCTGGGGACGAGACGGGGAGTTCTTTAATGTGAGTTAATGAGGCGCTGGGGACGAGACGCGAGGCACTGGAGATGAGACGTGAGGCACTGGGGATAAGATGCAAGGCGCTGGGGATGAGACGCGAGGCACTGGAGATGAGACGCGAGGCACTGGGGATGAGACGCGAGGCGCTGGGGACGAGACGCGAGGCGCTGGGGATGAGACGCGAGGCGCTGGGGATGAGACGCGAGGCGCTGGGGATGAGACGCGAGGCGCTGGGGATGAGACGCGAGGCGCTGGGGATGAGACGCGTACGTGATGACAAGGGGCAGGTGTGGGTGGGGAGTAAAATGACGCGGGAAGCGGGAAGCGAGAAGCAGCAACAAGATGACACGGGATGGGCTGTGGGGCATATGAGATCACGCGGGAAGCCGGGTGTCGGGAGCGAGATGCAGGGATATATGGTGCATTAGCCGGAACACTTTGTGATTGGTTGACTAGAGCGGAATTAGTGTAGAGTGTTGTACGGCACATTCCAAAAGGTAACGACGATACGGAGCACTGTATACTGTACACTCTCTACTACAGTCTCTCTCTCTCTCTATCTCTCTATCTATTTCTCTATCTCTCTCTT
>NW_014578378.1:28479-29772 GCF_000485595.1 Priapulus caudatus
GAGAGAGAGAGAGAGAGGGTGGGAGACTGAAGAAAGGCTAAGCTAGGGACAAGGGAGGCAAGGGGGAGGACGGAAAGGGATGAAGTATTATTATTTTGCACCCTACAGGCTAGGGCGCTCTCCTATTTATAAACACAGGTCTACTGATATCAATCTATTACATAAATCTATGCTGAGATACCCCTTAACCATATTAAATGCATATTCATCACAAAATATAACTCCTATGGGGAGATATTGCGCATGCGCCAACACACTAACGCAGCCAGATTGTATACTGACTGCAGCGGGCACTTTACGTGCAAGGTCTCCTTCCTATTTCTTACAGCTACAGTTTAAACAATATGCTCTTTCAATCATTTAATAAATGTTCGAAGCCGCACAGGCCAGGTCTGACAGAGCCGTATATAGAGCTATATAAATATACGGCTCTGAGGTATATAGTATGAAACATGTATGCGCTATCATTCTACTGACCTATTTAAATTTTATTAGCGCTCCGTCAGCCGAGACCTTTAATCAAAACGGGGCATTGGGATTTATTTTTCATGGCGAGCTACTGCGCCAACTATTTTCTTTCTACTTTAAAAGTATAAATGCAGCAGGATTTTATATCATTTGGTAGAAAGTGGGTATTACCGAGCATATAAGGTCTTTCATTGTTCCACGAGGAAATTTGGTTCGATGTGTGAGATATAATAGCGATGTTACGTGTCAAACTGCTGCTCTGTTTGCGTGATTCGTAAGCGCTATAAAAATTGAATAGTTTTAAGGAAATTTCATTTCATTTATTTGAAAAAGGCTGGACATAAAGCTACATATGTCACTTAGGACACCAAGGGGTGTAGCCGGAAGAAATTCCTAGGGGTGGCGTGATGGGGGTGGGGTGAAATTTTCGTGACTCACCTAAGTAATGACGGGGGTAGGGCGCAGCTTCCAGCCAGCACGCATAGTGAGGCATGATGTGTGTGGGCACGAGGGTGTCACGGACGACTATATTTATTTCTACTTGCTACTTATACAGTAACACTATATACATATACGCTATACACACCTATACATACATCGTTTTGGGGTTATTTACATTTTTTGGCTTTTATTTCATTCTTCTCTCTATAATCTAGGCTCTAGCGGGTACCTCCTCTCGTTAAGGCCGCCGCACACCAGCCGATTTTTACAAACGATGAAGCGATGAAGCGATGAAGCGATGAAGCGATGTAGCGATGTAGCGATGAAGCGATGAAGCGATGAAGCGATGAAGCGATGAAGCGATGTAGGTGTGCGCGTTCATTT
>NW_014578378.1:32645-37062 GCF_000485595.1 Priapulus caudatus
GAGAGAGAGAGAGAGAGAGAGAAAGAGAGAGACCAATAGCGAGAGAGAGAGTGAGTGACAGGGAGAGAGCAGTTTGATGGGCTGTCATTATGTCGCTCGTCGTGCGCATTACAGTCGCGCTACAGTCGCGTTACGGAGTCAACAAACAACTGCACATCGCTAACGTGGGTAACGACCACTGATCTCTATTATACTAACTATAGTATAATTATATATTCTATATTCTATATATTATTATATTCTATAAGTATATTAGAATATTAGTATATAGTAAAAGAATAAAGTAATAGTATAAAGTAATAGAATAGTAGTATATTAGTATATTAGAGATCAGTGGTAACGACGCGAATTTATCGTCTGCTAGTCGATCGCAGCGACACCTGGAGCTACGCGTGGGATTGCGCGTTACACCTGTCGCTTTTGCAGGAAATAATCGGGTCAGGTGATTGATTGATTGATTGATTAATTAATTGTTTGATCTATCAATCGATCGATGACGATGCAGTATTGATTTAATCAAGAGTAGATAATAACATGTGTTATTATCTACTCTTGATTTCATTAATCGCGGGTGCTAGCGTTACTATAGTTGTGTGTCATTAATCATTATACAGCTTTATATTTTATCAAAATTAAAGTTAGCTTTGACGCGATGCTTACGCGGCATTTTTCATTAAGCAAATGATTAATGCCATTAAATGGAGTAAATATTCGCATTTGAAGGCGTACTATCGAGAGAAAATGTATAATCTCCCATATACGAGATTTAATTTACTATATATACGCTGGATGCATTTCATTCCCGTACTGCGTGTTGTAATGGATGTTGAAGAGATTGCGTCCAATTGTCAAATTATGTAGAAAAGGATTGATAACGTACGTGAGCACGCAGTGGCACGTAATTATGATATTAATATTCCTGAATTTACATATAATTATCTCAGCCCGTCTTATTAAAATAAGATCTGGGATGAATTGAAAATCTGTCCAGCGATCTGCGATGTGGTCGATAGTGACGCGAATGGCAAACATTTCATTAATCAGCATATAATTATCTTTCACTCTCTCTCTCTCTCTCTCTCTCTCTCTCTCTCTCTCTCTGTGCTCTCAATCTCGTCTCCTCTCTCTGTCTTCGCGCCGCTGCTTGCGTCTTTCTCATCTTTTTTCTCCGTCTCTCTCTCTCCTCTCTCTTCGTCTCTGCCTCCTCTCTCTCTCTCTGTCTCTCTTTCGCGCGCTCTCATCTCTCTCCGCTCTATGATTTTTCTCGTGTCGTTCTGTTTTCTGTCTGGTCTTGTTAGTGTATTTGAAATGTGCAGCAGGCGAAATGCCAGTCGAGTCTTTTGCATTAGGCGTAATTAAAACATCGCATCATGTTCTTCTCTCATTGTCGGACTCCCGCATCACTCTGGTCTTCACAAAGGGGCTTCATGTGCACTCTACACGTTACACGTAGAGTGTTGACGCACCCTGGCCCAACCCTGAACCGCGCTTATAGAGGTTTTCTATACCGCTTCGCAATTTCCGTTCGTCGATACGCGTGTGTTGTGTCGATTCTATTGATAGGGCACTTATCGCGAGTCGAAGCTGTGGTAATGGTTTGCTGCTGCGTATTAACTGAACTGGGCGGTGGTGCTTGTTGCTGGCTGTGTGCTTCTGCTGCTGTTGTGTGTTTGTTGTTGGTTGTTTGTTGCTGCTGGCTGCTTCTGCTTGTTGTTTTTGTTGTGCGCGCTGCGGTTTGTTGTTGTTTTGTTGCTATTGCTGCTGCTGTCCACTTGACTTTGCCACTACGCTATGCTGCTTTTGCTGCTATATCTGTTGTTATACTATTGGCTGCTATAACTGTTTTTACTACTATTCGGCTGCTGCTGCTGGCTAACTATAGCTGGTGTTAGCTACTATTGCTGCTATACTGTTGTTACTTACTATTGCTGGGCTGCTGCTGCTACGTATAGCTGTTGTTTACTGACCTATGCTGCTTGCTGCTGCTACTACTATCGCTATTATTGCTACTGCTTAACCGTCTCTAATCAATAGGATGTCATATATAAAGTGTGTTAGTCTCGGACGTCTTGTCACGGCTGATGCGTGCGTGGGTCACCGTAGCACGTGAGTATAACGGCTGAGCGCGTGAGCGCTGCTGCAGGGGAGTGTTGCGGTAGGGAGAGTCGCGGTAGCTAGGGGACCGTGTCCCCTCCCTAGTGTCTACTGGACAAGATGTTTCGTACATGCCTCGTAGACTTCACCAGCCGCAGGCGCTGGCGGTTGCACGGCTTCGTCGCGCTTCACAGCGAGCGGGCGCCATCTATGTGTTCATGGCGTCTTTCTGATGGAGTTTGTTTAGTTTCCTTCGATATGCGGCGCCCGAGTAATTTGTCCGGTAATTTCTGCAAACGGGGTTTTATGTTGCGCGGATGCATAAACTGTCGTTCGATAATAGATAATTAAAATATAATATATAGGGAATTCTTGATTAAATCTACTTCTGATAACATAAAGTGATGTACTGCTGATGTGAATTGATTAAGAACGACAGTAACGAAGAATGAGGAACGGGAGATCTTAACGTGGCACTTGCATGCGAGAGATCAGAGAGATAAAGTGCGCTGGTGTGTGGTGTGTGTGGTGTGTGTGTGTGTGTGTGTGTGGTGTGTGTGTGTGTGTGTGTGTGTGTGGGATGGGTGTGGGGTGTGTGTGTGTGTGTTGTGTGTGTGTGTGTGTGTGTGTGTGTGTGTGTGTGTGGGTGGTGTGTGTGGTGTGTGCTGCGTGCGTATGTGTGGGTGTGGTGTGTGTGTGTGTGTATGTGTGAGAGAGAGAGAGAGAGAGAGAGAGAGAGAGATTGAGAGGGGTGGATGAGGGGAGTGACAGAGAGATGCGAGGAGAAAAAAGAAGAGAGAAAATAGTGGGAGTCGCGCCGAGAATGACGAGTAGGAGAGAGAGAGAGAGTAGAGAGAGATGGAAAGCGTATGAAGAGAAAGAGAGAGAGAGGAGAGAGAGCGAGAAATAGACAAAGGAAGAGAGAGTAGAGATGAGTAGTAGAGATAAGCGCGAAATAAAGAAAGAGAGAGAGAGAGAGAGGAGCGTCGCGTCGTATATGGCGCCTGCAGCACACTATTGTGTCTGCGCGTCCACGGCGGTCTGATCGTATAGATAGCTTATTCTTTTCAGTCAACCCCCGCCCAGTCTTCCCCTACCGACTACTTGACGTAAAGTTCAAGCTCGTAAGCCGTGTAACGGTAAGACAAGATCATTAAACCCATGCACTTGTATCCGTCTACGTCATATTATAGATCAAGCGTACACGTGGATCACGAACAAAATATTAGATGATAGATATACAATTCGATATTAGGATGCGGGGAAAACGCGGTGGCGATGCATAACCAGTGTTCTAGGCAAACAGCGTTTTTTCCCCTAGTTCCCAGTTATATACAATCGCAAGCCTTGATTGTCGACTCTACTTAATTGAAGTAGGAGCGGTTAATGTAAACGGTAATTAACCTAACGTTAAATAAATAAATAAATATATATATATATATATACACGGCGAGCAGTCAAGCAGTCAGGTTTACGACCCCAATCCGCGTTATTGGATGTACCGACCAGACATTTCATTGTCAACCATCGGACACCCTGCTTGGTAACATATTGTGTTACAGCTGTGTGTGTGTGTGTTCATGTGGTGTGTGCAGTGTGTGTTGTGTGTGTGTGTGTGTGGTGTGTTTGTGTGTGTGTGTGGTGTGGGTGTGGGTGTGTGTGTGGTGTGTGTGTGTGTGGTGTGTGTGTGCGGGGGTGTGTGGGTGTATATGCGGCCCGCGTGTGTGGGTGCATCGTGTGCGTGTGTGTGTAGCGCGCGTGTGTGTGTTCTGGGGTAAATGACCACGATGGACATGCGGGCCGCGTTCAGACGACAGAAAAAGACGCTAATTTAGGGCAAACAACCCTTATTCGGGCAGCCAAGCAGGCAGGCGATAAAAAAAACAGTCGCGCTTAGCGGCCAGTGGCAGGTAGACAAATTAGCAGTTATATTTTTAAATAGGCAGCTAGAAAAGGTCAGGGATAACTACTCATGCGCATGCAATCAGTTAACTACACGTACAGCGGACGCTGCCTGAGCAACTATAATAGTGTGGCCAGAACAAAACACGCGCACGAACATACGTAGGAGTGGTAATAGTAGTCAAGAATAACATGCATTTAGCGGTAGGATTCTAGTTAAATGTATACTTTTTGCATTCAACTGCGGTTATTGGCATGTATTACGGGTATTTAGAGTTAAATATGTGTATAGATATATATATATAATATAATAAATATATATATGTATATATATATATCGAGTATTTAATTTTTAAAAATGTCGGTTTCTCGTTCCAGATTCGCAGACTCCTCTGACGTCATACGAAAGCAGACGAACGAC
>NW_014578378.1:37087-39752 GCF_000485595.1 Priapulus caudatus
GTGTGTGTGTGTGTGTGTGTGTGTGTGTGTGTGTGTGTGTGTGTGTGTGTGTGTGTGTGTGTGTTTGCGGACCGGTCTGTATGCAAATGACATGTTAACTCATACTCACAGAAGACTGATGCTGCCGCACTGTGATCGAATCGTATATAAATATTACTATTAATCAATATCGTTTTATTAACAAGTTGAAATAGTGACACTATAGTTAATTCGCATGTTAAATTATTGAGTTAAATTGAAGTTAAATGAGTTAGCTAAGCAGCTCTCACAATGCAAAACATCACGAAGCGATCGCAGAATTACCGGACGTTCTTGTTTGTCTCGCAGCAGCGGTGGCGCCCACTACGACGGCGCGCACCAGAACTGCATCGACTGCGACATGGCGCGCCGACACGAGCACGGTGGCGCCCCCGCGCGGCCCAACGGGAGCATCGCGCGCGTTCGCTTCCACGAGGAGGCCGACGAGATCCCGACATCCCCGCCGGACCTCCTCCGCACCAGCGACCTCCACCTCGACCAGCGGCGCCACCCGGAGGACGACTCGTCGTCGCCGCGGCGGCACGGTGGCGCCCCCGAGCGGCGGCACAAGAAGCGGCGGCGCCACAAGTCGTCGCGCAAGCGCCGGAGCTCGTCGGCGGATCGGAGCGGCGACCAGAGCCCCCTGGAGGAGGACGCGGCAGCGTGGGAGGGCGGCGGCGGCGGCAGTCGCCGCGCGGACAGCGCGCAGACGCACGTGTTGACCAGCAGCGTGCCGAACAGTCCGCTGACCGGCGACCATCGCCGCGCGAACAGCCTCGACGCGGCGCGCGTGCACGCGCTCAACCTCCACCGGGGGGCGCCACTGCGGCACAGCCTCCCGCACGCGCACGCGCTCGGCGTCAACGCACACGCGCACCACCACCACGCCCACCACCACCTCCACCAGGTGGAGCCGGCGGCGACGCGGGGCGTGCCCGTACAGCTCGTGGCGCCCCCCGGCGGCGGCGCGGCGCCATGCGGCTGCGCGCCCTGCCCCGTCCACGGCATGCACTGCGCCCACGTCGGCGGCGCCAGCTTGCACGCGCTCGGCTACCACGATCACCAACAGGTGGCGTCGCTCGCCGCGGGAAACTTCTACCGGATACAGAACGGGAAGGTGGTGATGGTCCCGAAGGAGGATGAGTTTCGATCAAACATGGCGGCGGCGGCCATGGGTGGTCGCGCGCGCGGATGCTCTTCCTGGTTCCGCGGTCTCTTCATCACGATGTGGGTCATCATCGGCGTCGTCGTGTGTGTGTGTGTGTGTGTGTGTGTGTGTGTGTGTGCGTGTGTGTGTATGCGCGCGTGTGTGTGTGCAGGGGGAAATGACAACGATGACATGCGCGCGCGTTCAGACCAGAAAAAACGTTCTAATTTAGGGCAAACAACCCTATTCGCTGCAGCCAAGCAGGCAGCGATAAAAAAAACAGTCGCGCTTAGCGGCAGTGGCGGTAGAAAATTAGCAGTTATATTTTTAAATAGGCACTAGAAAGGTCACGGATAACTATCTCAGTGCGCATGCAATCAGTTATACTACACGTTACAGCGGACGCTGCCTGTAGTCAACTATATAGTGTTGTCAGACCAAACACGCGGACACATACGTATAGGAGTGGTATAGTCATAGAATAACAGGCATTTACGGTATGATTTCTAGTTATGTATACTTTTTGACATTACTGCCGGTTATTGGCATGTATTTACGGTGTATTTTAGAGTTAAATATGTGTATATATATATATATATCGAGGATTATTTTTACCATCGTGTTTCTCGTTCCAGATTCGCAGACATTCCTCTGACGTCATAAGAAAGCAGACGACGACGAACGACAAAACCACCACCACCACCAACAACAACAACAACAACAACAACAACAACAACGGCGACTACCACGACGACAACAACAACGACGACGACGACGACGACGACGACGACAACGGCCGTGACCGCGTGACGCGGCGTCGCTAGCGACGGCGTCTGCGCCGGCCGCCGTGACGTAACTCGCGGCGACCCCGGAGGCTCGGAATGCGCTCGCCGGCGGACGCGAGGCAGCCGTCGCCGTCGTCAAGGTCTCAAGGCCACAGCAAGGCATCGTCAAGGTCACCGGCGACCGACCGCGGCCAGCAGCCGTCGCCGCTGGGGCCCGTGCACTGGATACCGAGCATATTCTCGCCCGTGCTCGGCGAGGACGCCCACCCGGGCTCGAGCTATACCAGTTACGGGGCCCAGAGCGTCTACATGGCGCAGGAGCAGGCTATGGGACTCTACAGCGACGTCGACGACGATGACGATGGCGACGGCCGGAAGCGACCGCAGCGCCGCCTGCGCAGCGACGAGTTTTATCCTGTGCACCTAGGGGGCGGTCACAGGTCGCGCCGACTTAGCGGCGGCAGTACGGCGTCGTCGATCGGCGACGGTGGCGCCGCCCACGTGGTGCCGGAGCGAAACAGCAGCGGGCTGTCGAACGTGTCTGTGTCCAGTAGTCAGGAGTATGGGTAAGCGTAGCGTAGGAAGGTATTGCTTACAGGCACACGTGTGTGTGTGTGTGTGGTGTGTGCGTGTGCGTGCGTACGAGGGTGTGCATGTGTGTGTGTGTGTGTGTGGTTGTGTGTGTGTGTGTGTGTGTGTGTGTCTGTGTGTGTGA
>NW_014578378.1:39763-45587 GCF_000485595.1 Priapulus caudatus
TATTTTCCTTTCAACCAAGCGGTCACCAACTGGGCAACGCCGGGTATCCCGCTAGTTCTATATATACACTACACAAGTTTTACACGTAGCATTTGGATTGCAAAAGCATCGACTCAGGGTATAGAAAACGCTAAAAATAGCAAACATAGTTGATTGAATAATTTCATTAGATCTCTATCGTTTATTAGCATGTAGCAAACATAGTAATCACATATTCGTAATTGAGACGATCAACAAAACCTGCGCACATCCACCCATTCTGCCCGTGTCCTTGGCAGTCGAGCCAAATCGTTCCAAGGTCAGCCACATTCACAATGGTCGTCTAGCGCCGTTTAGAATAGCCTACTGCTATTGTTCAAGATGGCCGATTGTCATTTTTCAAGATGGTCGATTGTCACAGTTTAAGATGGCTGACTTTTGCTGTTTAAGATGGCAGATTGTCACAATTTATAAGATGGCCGACTGTCACCGCTCTCCCGTCAGGGTTCGGAGCCGTGTGGCAGGTCCACGCCGAACTTGGCGACGTGTGCTGCCCTCTTCGGGGGGACGAGCGCGGCGTGGTGGACGTAGGCGTCGCATGGGTAGCACCACGCAGAGAGGTCGCTGAAGCTGAGGGTCAGTGGGTGACCGGCGTCCGAGCCGTGGTCCACCATGTGGCCGCGGATCATTCGGCCGCAGAACACCTGCGAGCGCGAGAGACAATGACGCGATAAATATTACAAATTAATACTCATGCTAGTACTGCTGAAGGGGTCGTTGTCGTATCAGGTACTATACATATATGTACCCGAGGTACATATATAGAGCAGGTTTATTTAATTGCTCGTTAGAATGCGCACAGGTAAATTATACAAATGGCCTCGCTCTCTTTGTGAATTTGTCAGCATTGTCCCGCGTCCAATGCGTCAGAGACAAATGGTTATTCCTATCTATGCTGACAAATTCGTGATTTACAGCTAGCATCGAACCGGCCACGCCCGAGTGTTCCCCATCATGCCTGCCGTGAACTGTCCAGTTGCTGGCTGCGAGTACAAGACTGCGGACGTTGATCCTGCAATCGTGGTACAGTTACTCCAGATACATTCGACAGCGGAACACGCCCAACCGCAAGTCGCCCCCGCTAAGGTCGAAAAGGTGAAGAGACCTACATTGTCCTCTGGCGAGTCGAGTAAAGAATGCACTTACTTCATGACCAGATGGACAGACTATGTCTCCGCAACTAAGGTTACTGGCCAGGAAAAAGTAGTCCAAGTCACGGAACTTTGGGTGCTCATGATGTAGCGGCCTCTAGTGACTGCATACTCGCCCTGGTAGCAGGAACCATGCTGTGGGCGCTGGTGACATATCGCCCGCCAGTGGCTGCGCGCATCCTAGCGGTCTTGAGACTGTGGGCTACTGATGGTTAAGATCCCCCTAGTGCCTGCACTGCGCTCACCACGGTTAAGCACTGGCTGGCTCATGCTACACATGCATGGAGCACTCGTGGCAGGGCCAGCTGCTGTAGCGCCTTGTAGTGGCGACGTGTGCCACCTCCAAGACTGCAAGGACGCAGATGACGTAGTGCGTTGAAAATTACAGGCGATTCCCATCGTCGATTGTGCTGGCAATTGCCAGCATGGTTTGTGCCAGCGACTGCCAGCATGGTTTGTTCTAGCAATTGCCAGCATGGTTTGTGCTAGTGATTGCCAGCGTGAATTGTGCCAGTGATTGCCAGTGTGGGTTGTGCCAGTGATTGCCAGCGTGGATTGTGCCAGTGATTGCCAGCGTGGATTGTGCCAGTGATTGCCAGCGTGGATTGTGCCAGCGCAGACTGCGTCAACGATTGTCAGCGTTGTTTGTGTCAATGGTTGCCAGAGTTGTTTGTGCCAGTGGAGGATGTGAATGATAAGATATCTGTCATGTGTTGTCTATTGATGTATAGTCTGTCAATTAGTCAGACGTCTATCAATAATTGTATTAATATCAAGAATGTAATTAATGTAGATGCGCCACAACTGTACAAACATTTTACAGGGTGGCCTGTGAAGTATTATAGTTAATTGACGTTTTTTACCCTCTGCTGCAACCAAGAGTATATATATATATGTGTGTATATATATATTTAAATGTCAATTGCAGATGACATGTATGAAACTATCTTTTTATAAGAATTGTAAACCGAAAAAATTCACAAAAGTGTATCTGTTCTCTAAGTGCAGTGAATTAATATACGACATATTATATTACATACTCTAAGATATGTATATCAACAGATGATTTATAAAATATAACTCGGCGTTCCCATTAACTTAGGCACAATCAGATAAGAAATCGGTACTACTGAATCGTTAACTGCCTTCTATACTCTACCTAATCGCATACTGGCCAGCACAAAATCACAAAATACTCCCTTCTATCTATATCCAGATTTCCATCTATCCCTTCTATAGATATTCTATCTATATATATAAAGTTGTTCAGCCGAATTAGTCCGTACTCGCATGACTAGAGAACTCCGCAGCCTAGAGGAAAACCAAAGATTCAGCACGTCTGGAAGGTGGTTCTGGCTGAAACAAAAATTTAAAAAAGTGTAAAAAAATTGATAAAAATTACCCTATCATCAATAGATGACGGTGCGTACAGAATTAACATGCACGTACGTGTGAATCCCCACGGTGTACCTAGCGCTTAACGGCGGCCAGTGCCTAATGGCTAGAGACATCGTCTCTTTACAGCGCGGGATTGCGAGGTTCGGTGCCAAGCTGGGGAACTTTATTTGGCCCTTTTATTTCCTTTTTTTGCGCTTAATTTATTTAATATGATATAATTAATAATTAATTCATTATTTTTTTAATTTATTAACCTATTTTCAATTAAATTTAAATGTGTTTTTATCTTTTGAATTTCTTATTATTTTTTAGTGTTTGGATGGATGGCATGCAATGGCATGGGAGATGGAGGATTGGGATGGGATGGCATGGGGATGGCATGGGATGGGAATCTGGGATGGGATGCGTGCGATGGATGGGATGCGGATGGCGATGGAATGGGATGGCATGGGACTGAGATGGGATGGAATGGCGATGGATAAGGATGGGCATGGGATGGGATGCATGGATGAGAATGGAATCGGAATCCGGGATGCGCCCGAATAATGGGGATGGGATGGGATAAAGGGATTGCCGGTTTCGATCCGGGGAGTGCGCGGATGGAATGCAATGGAATTCGAAGTTGGACGGATGGCATGGATACACACTAGATTTAGTTTTAGTTATAGCATCTTGTTCTGGGTAATTTCCTTTCAACCAAGGCAGTCCCACCAACTGAGTAACGCCACTGATTTCGCCGAGCCAAACGACCGGGTATCCACTAAGTTGCTATATAATCACACTACACAATTTTATCACGTAGTATTTGGATGCAAAAGCATGCAAGAAACTGCAGGGGCGAATACGAAACTACGCACAAAATAGCAAAGCGATCAAGCGTTGATTGAGATAATCGGCTCTATCGTTCGGCTCTATCATTTATTAGCATGTAAGCAAACATACGTATGCACATATTCAGTATTGACAACGCCAGTTACGAAGGAACAGCACTGCAGCTGACATCCATCACATTCTACCGTGTCCTTGGCAGTCGAGCGCCAAAAATCGCTTCCAGGTCAGCACACGACCAATGGTCCGTCTAGCCCGTTTTAGAATAGGCCGACTGCCCTAGTTGCGGCTTCACACGGATGCCGATTGTCATTTTTCAAGATGGTCGATTCTCATCAGTTAGACGATGGCTGCACCTTGTTTGAATGGTTTAAGAACAAATGGCAGATTGTTCACAACCTTTGATAAGATGACAAGCCGCGACTTGCGGTCACGACCCTGTGAGTCGGCTCTCCTCCGCTAGGGTTCGAGGGCCGATGTGGCACCGCTGCCACCTAGGTTATTGATGGCTGTTTGTGTCGGGTGTGACGTCCGTGGATTTTTATAGGGGTTTATGGGGGGCAGTTCTGACTTAGAGGCGGGAAAATAAATTTGGTAAGCTATCTTTCTTTCGATTTCAATGTTTTTCTCTACCGCTCTGAGACCTTTGGCTGATCTTGAGACCAGTGGCTGCCCCATCTTTCAGGAGGTGTACCGTAGCGCGAGCGTGAGGTGAAGGACAGTAGGCGTCGCATAGGTAAACACATACCATGCGAGGAAGAATGGTCGCTTCAAGTGGCACTGAGGAGGATCAGTAGAGAGATGACCCGTATAAGGTCGTCCGAGAATATCAGACAGAGTAGGATCCGAAAAACAGCCATAGGTAGGGTCCCGTGTGGCCTGCGGATCAATACGCGTCCGCGCAGAATACCTGCTAGCGGCGAGACTCACAATGAGCGGGATAAATGTTACAAATCTAATACTCATGCATAATGTATCTGTCCTGAACGGGGCTCCGTTGTCGTATCAAGTACTAACATATAGTACCGAGGATCAACCATATATATTCGCGGAGGGCGGGAGCGAGGCGTTTTGATTTAATGTGGGCTGCGTCTAGATTGCGCACAGGTAAAGCTACAAACTGGCGCTCGACATCTCTATGCTGAATCTGTCAGCATGCCCGCGTCCAATGCGTCAGTAGGACCAAATGCGTTACCATACTATGCCTGACAAATTCGTGATCTACAGCTAACATCGAACGCGTCCGCGACATCATCGCCGCGAGGTGTCTCCCAGTGCATGTTGCCCTGCGTTGAAATCTGCCAGTTGCTGGCTGGCGAGTGAGCATAGACCTGCGCGGAGCCCGTTGACTCCTGCACGATTCGTGTAGTCGAGGTGTTACTCGCAGATACATTTTACTGTGCGACAGGGGCAGAACACACACACAACGCGCAAGTCGGCGCCCGGCTAGGTCACGACAAAGGTGAAGAAACCTAGCATGTCTCTGGCGGGTCGAGGGCGGAAGAATGGACTTACTTCATGACCAGATTGGAACAGAGCTATGTACCCGCAACTAAAGGTTACCGGCCAGGAAAAAAGTAGTCGCAGCTTGCTAGAGTGTGTGACGAGGGCCTTCGCAGAGACCTGCAACGAGAATCGGAGCTGGTCGTTAGTGCTGCACGAATAAGAGCAGGAGGAGCATGTAAGCTGGCAGCCAATGAATAAAGCTCCGTAGCAGTGAGAAGAGTATACAGCCCACACGATGGTTGCTCGTATGCAGCCAACTCGGGCCAACCAACACAGATCTATCACGAAATCATGACGAGCCTCAGTACGGGGCATTCGGGCTCCCGTATTCACTGCATAACAACGAGTGTCTGGCATTGCCAATTGGGTTGAGAGAAAAAGAGAACCTGCCAGAAGCTGCCAGAATGAAGTGAATTAAACAGACCAATTCCCGAGGTCGCTCGCGGATGTGTTAGCTATCGGGGGGAACCCTGGCTGGACAGTCGAGATTCCAACCTCGGCATCTGCTTGAGAGATCCAACCAGGACATGACTCCCGAGGAGGTGATCAACTTACGTGAAGGCCAAAGAGGCCAGGCAAGCGATCTGGCCACAGACGTTTGAAGTCCACAGGGTGCAACTGGCTGACATGCATGCCCTGTACCAGCCCCAAAAGCAACCAAAAAAGATCATCAACCATCGGTTTAGAGAAAAAGGACCAAGCGAATGACACTGAGGATACAGACAGTCAGGAAGTGTGCTCGTACGTGGCTAGGCCCACCCGTCAGCAAGTAAGAGAGACGCGCACAGCTCAATGCGAGAACATCACTACAGCACAGACCGTCTAAACACGGAAGAAGATACCGAGGAGGGCATGCCTTCCACGAATACGGCATATAATATTAGACAGACGTGTATACGCGC
>NW_014578378.1:45612-51921 GCF_000485595.1 Priapulus caudatus
ACAAACTCGCTTTGTTAATTTGTCAGCATTGTCCCGCGTTTAATGCGTCAGAGACAAATGGTTATTCCTATTAATGCTGACAATTTCGTGATCTGCAGCTAACATCAAACCGTCCACGCCTGTGTGTTCCCCATCATGCCTGCCATGAACTGTCCAGTTGCTGGCTGCGAGTACAAGACTGCGGTCGTTGATCCTTCAATCGTGGTACAGTTACTCCAGATACATTCGACAGCGGAACACACCCAACCGCAAGTCGCCCCCGCTAAGGTCGCAAAGGTGAAGAGACCTACATTGTCCTCTGACGGGTCGAGCGAAGAATGGACTTACTTCACGACCAGATGGACAGACTATGTCTCAGCAACTAAGGTTACTGGCCAGGAAAAAGTAGCCCAGCTGCTAGAGTGTTGTGACGAGGGTCTTCGCAGAGCCCTGACGAGATCAGCTGGTGCCAGTCTGACGAATAACACAGAGGAGCATGTACTGGCAGCAATGAAAAAACTTGCAGTGAGAGAGGAGAACACGATGGTTGCTCGTTTTATACTGCACAACATGACTCAAGATCATGACGAGCCAGTACGCGCATTCGGCGCTCGTATCACTGGACAAGCGAGTGTCTGCAAATTTGCACTGACATGCCAGAACTGCCAGAAGGAAGTGAGTTACACCAATGAGGTTCTCCGGGATGTGTTAGCTAGGGGTCTGGCTGACAGTGAGATTCAACTCGATCTGCTCGGAGATCCGAACCAGGACATGACTCTCGAGGAGGTGTTCAAGTTCGTGGAGGCCAAAGAGGCAGGCAAGCGATCGGCCAACAGACTTTTGCAGTCACAGGGTGCAGCTGCTGCACGCAGCCTGTACCAGAAAAGCAAAAGATCATCAACCATGGTTAGAGAAGGGACCAAGCGACATGACACTGATACCGACAGTCAGGAAGTGTGCTCGTACTGTGGTAGGAGAGGTCACGGTAGGAGAGACCCACCTCATGTGAGAAAACCTATCCTGCTTACGGTAAGACTTGCAGGAAGTGCAACAGGCTGCATCACTTGGAGGCGATGTGCCGCAGCACGACCAACGGTGGGCCTGAGGTGTCAATGGCAGATGAGCAGGGCGCAGTTTTCAGCTCGCTCTGCACCATCTCTGATACCGCGTCACCCAGTGCTGTGCAGACGCCAAACAACGATCCGCTCTGTAGCTTCACCACCTTTGATGAGCATGCTGGTATACGTACCCTGACGCTAGACCACCATCTGTATGACCAGCTATCGGACTGCTGGAGACGATGGGCGTCAAGACCTCAACCATTCATACAGCTGTCAGTATCTTGTAAGCAGGCAGACTATGACGCTCTCGGACTTCCTACCCATGCCAAAACTAAGACTGCCTCCCTCCCCGTAATGGCAGATACTGGCTGCCAGAGCTGCTTGGCCAGCATAAAGATGATCAACCGCCTGGGACTCAGTGCAGCAGACCTCATCCCGGTAACTATGAGGATGCATGCAGCCAACAGCAGAGGGATCAATATCCTTGGTGCAGCAATTCTGCGGTTTGCGGGAAAGGATAAGCATGGTAGTCTGTTGGAGACTAGGCAGGTGGTATATGTCACAGACAGCTCTGACAAGATATTCCTCAGCCGAGAAGCATGTGTCGCTCTCGGCATGATCACGGATCAGTTTCCAATGGTTGGTGAGGTCCTGTCGGCAGACTCCTCATCACAGCCAAACGGTGAGGGCGGCATCACTACCCCGTGTACCTGCCCAAGGCGTCAACCCCCTCCACAGAAACCGGATTCACTACCCTTCCCTGCCACTGAGAGCAACAGAGCAGAACTGCAGAAGTGGCTGATCAACTACTACAGGGGCAGCACATTCAACACATGTGAACATCAGCTCCTACCTATGATGGAGGGCCCACCAATGAGGCTGATGGTAGCCCAGGATGCTGAGCCAGTCGCCTGTCACAAAGCCATCCCTGTCCCAATATATGCCTCTACAGGGACTGCTATACTGTGGCAACAACCGTTGTGTGTGTGCATTGGCGGGCTCGCATGAAGAGCGTGCATGTGTTTACAAAGTAGCAATTGCCTCGAGGAGAGCAAACAAACGTTGCATGCTTTTCGAAACGTCGACACAATCGCCGTGTTTATCCGAGCGTCTGCTAGTTTCGCCGAAGCGCTAAATGTCGACAAATACGAAATAATGTAGGTTAAGTCGTTATAGCATTATCATTGACTCAAAGGAATCATAAATAGGAACCGCTATTGTGACAGATCAGAAGTAAGATAATAACCGATTTTATTGTCTTTAAACGTTTTAAATCTTTTTTCGCTTAACAGTGCCGCAAAGGCGATGATTTGACGCATAGTCGCAAAAATTGCGTATAAACTGGTATTAAGCTTGACGGACCTGTAGCAATCAATGTTTCCAGAAGTGCGTGGTTATGTCGCTCAGACCAATAGATCGATAAATTAGTTTCTATAGTCAGATTCTAATGCGCTAACTATGACGCGGAAACAACGCTGATGTAAGAGTCAAGCACAAGGGTCAAGTATACGAGAACAATTAGAGGTCGAGAGCGCGCGTGCTAGTACGTAGAAGTACGCCGAGTCGAGAGAGCGTGTGCGAATACGTACAATACAAGTACGTCGAGCCGAGAGCGCGTGAGAACGAAGAGCAAAACCGCGTTATAAGTCAGTGGACATTACGTGACCCGTGACGTCACACCGCTATATATATGGCGGTCAATTGGCTCGTGGGCATGCTCCGTAGAACTTACGGTCGAGAATTCGTTTCGATTGCCTCGGTTTATGTGGTTCGATGCGTCAAACCACCGTTCGGGCGGTTGCTCGTGTTAGGTTGGTCTGTTTTATTTCGCCCCGTCGGGTTTGTGTACACTGAACTCTGATGGCACGAGATAGAAACGTACGTGAAATGTGGCCGCTATGTGCAGTTGGAACCCGCTGAGGAATACTAAAAAGCAGTGTCCGCTGGCCGCGTTGCGCAGGTGGCCGCTCCGTACAGTGCT
Source organism: Priapulus caudatus (assembly GCF_000485595.1). Taxonomy (NCBI): domain Eukaryota; kingdom Metazoa; phylum Priapulida; class Priapulimorpha; order Priapulimorphida; family Priapulidae; genus Priapulus; species Priapulus caudatus. The sequence goes on from NW_014578378.1 coordinate 48,634, forward strand.
TAATACTCACTATTGTTTCAGCATGAGAGTTTTTATGGTCGCTACGGAGAAGTGGCCGCTCTATAAAGATGGCTACTAACATGGGGTTATCTGTAATTGTGTTATGTACGAGTTCGTGGTCGTACCATAACCAGGAATTTCGATTTCCTTACCGGTCTTCATTATTACTTTATTTTTCAGGGAGGTATGTAAACGGGCTTTCTAAAGAGCACAAGTCATCAGCCAGGTGTTGTCGTGAGGCAGGTATGCATAATATTATAATACTTGTAGTACGAGGGTGTGTGAAGAGTTGAGAGCGAGAGAGAGGGGGAGAGAGGCATAGAGAGAGAGAGAGAGAGAGAGAGAGAGAGAGAGAGAGAGAGAGAGTGAGAGAGAGAAAGAGAGGGAGAGAAAGGCAGAGAGAGAGAGAGGAAGAGAGAGGGAGAAGGAGAGAGAAATAGAGGGGCAGAGAGAGAGAGAGAGAGACAGACAGAGAGACAGAGAGAGGGAGAGACCGAGAGAGAGAAAGAGAGAGAGAGAGAGAGAGAGAGAAAACCAAGCAATTAAATTAAATTAAATTAAATTAGTTACTTTATATACACTTATGAATTTCATTTTGGAGGTAATTTAACATATTAGTTAAACAAATTAATAGACAATGCGGATAAAATTAAAACGAAGGAAACTACATGAATAGAAGTGACCAGTGACTTCCAGTCAGCCACTCCAAAAATGGTAAATCCAATAAATGTTGAAAATAAATACTTGCGCTAGTACTCCATTAGTGCGCTAATACTAATGCTAAAAAATAGGGCATTGCGACATTACCGAGCAGGCGCGTTGCACGCTGATAATGCTGATGTGCAATGTTACAGGAATTAGAGCAGAGCTCATGTAGGCTCACCTTACACACACGTGTTGTACGCTTATGTTATTTAGGAGGGGGCAAAATGTTGCGCGAAATAGGCCTCTGCACTTCAGGGGAATCGATATACGCTGATAAATTTGATAGGGGGAATTACCAGTAAAAAATAGGGGGGAAACTACCAGTAAAAAATAGGGGGGAAACAGTAAATGTAGGAAAAATTTTGCGTCCAGGAGGCCAGAGTATTAGTTACCTTATAACACGTGAGGCATATCCAGTTTTCCTTCGTATCACCACACGTTGCGCAGGGCTGCGCGACGTCAATGCTGCCCCCTGGTGGTGCCTCCACGCACTCCAGGTGCGGACACCACGACTTTGGAACGACGGCAAACATGCGATCCTGAATATCGCGGAAAAGAAAAGAGAAATGAAGAAAAAAAATCCGTGTTTCGACAAAATAAACAAGACAAACGCGCAACGCTGGACTTATGAAGGATCGAAAGCAATCTTTAGTGCATCACTTCGATCTCTCTTATTTCCAAGTTAATCTGCTTCAGTTAAGTTCATCTTAAGTAACCTCTCTCATCTCCAAGTCAATATACTTACATTAAGTTAATATTTTATCTCGAAGCCAATCTGCTTCAGTCTAGTTAATATTAAATAGTCTCTCTCTTATCTCGAAGTTATCGCGCTTCTTGGAGTCGCTAAGTCAAACTGTGATCGCTGTGGCAGCGCGCGAATGCTGACTCACCTGATCTGCCAAGTCTTCGTCAAGACCAAGGAAGGCCACCAGGGAAGGCTCCCCGGCTCCGGCTTCCCCGGGGATGTGTGTGCAGGCTCCCAGTGCTCCTGCCGCCTCCCCCGACCCACTCGCCGCCTCTCCCTCCGTGCCTGACTGCGACGGCACATCCCGTGCCGCACTCGCCTCCCCTTCTGACGTTAATTGTGCATTCTGATCCACCCCTTCCGATTTCAATGGTATGTCTTGATTCACACTGGCTACCCCTTCAGATTTCGATGGTATATCCCAAGCCACGCCTACCTCCCCTTCCGATTTCAATCGTACGCCTTGAGCCACGTCCGCCTCCCCTCCCAATTCAAATGGAACATCCTGAGCCACACCCGCATCCCCTTCAGAGTGTAATGGTACGTCCGGCACAGCACTCGCCGACCGGCCATCCGCGGCGTCCTCGACAGCGGCAGGTGGCGCTAGCAGCTCGACGCCAGGCTCGTCCATGGCGCCCTCGGTGGCGGCGGCAGGTGGCGCTAGCGGCTCGACGCCGGGCTCGTGCGTCGCGCCCTCGGCGACAGGTGGCGCTAGCGGCTCGTCTGCGCCTGACATCGTCAGCGTCTTCATCGCTCCTGTGATGTGCTGCAGCGTCTGCCCGACCGCGCCCCGCACGGCCGACAGCACCGACCTGAAAGCACGCTCACTTGTTCGTCACGTTGCCGTGGTTACCCGGACGATGCCAGGCGCGAAATGGCATGCTCGCTTGTTGTCATGTTGTCGCGATTGTTGGCACGCTAGATTAAAGCAGTAGCAGTAGTAGTAGTAGTAGTAGTAGTAGTAGTAGTAGTAGTAGTAGTAGTAGTAGTAGTAGTAGTAGTAGTAGTAGTAGCAGCAGCAGCAGCAGCAGTAGCAGCAGTAGCAGCAGTAGCAGCAGCAGTAGTAGCAGTAGTAGCAGCAGTAGTAATAGTATAAGAGAAATTCCCACATTAATAATAATGGCAAACAGTAATTTTTACCTATATTCTCCTCCGCTTCTCTCTCTCTCTCTCTCTCTCTCTCTCTCTCTCTCTCTCTCTCTCTCTCTCTCTCTCTCTCTCTCTCTCTCTCTCTCTTTCTCTCTGATGAGTTAATTTGCTACAAACGCTAACCAAACGTTTAGCCGATACGAGTTTCGCCGACCAAACAACAAATCAGACTGTACATATATGTATAATGCGCGTTCATCTGCGCATTCCCGGCTTATTGTCACGCGTCGTGCTATTGTCAGACATCCGCACAGCTTTTCCGCCATTATGAACCAACGGTAGAGTGGGTGGGGTTGGGGAAAACTGCGCCCTAGTCACCACTCGCCGTGATGCGTCTCTGTTGTCGGTGAAATTGGGGCGAAAGCGAGAAAACGCCCAGAAAACGATATAGTGGTGTTCACTCGACGAGCTTGTTACGGCTGGGAGTGTAGTGCGGCAGCGGCTGCGTGGATGGAGAGACTCGGTCAAGGAGAGATAGAGAGGGAGGAGGGAGACGGAGAGCGAGTGTTGGGAACCGAGACAGAAAGAGAGAGAGAGAGAGTGAGAGAGAGAGAGAGAGAAAGAGAGAGGGAGGGAGGAAGACAGAGAGAGAGAGGAGAGAGAGAGAGAGAGAGAGAGAGAGGGAGGGGGAAGACAGTGAGAGAGAGAAGAGAGAGAGAGAGAGAGAGAGAGAGAGAGAGAGAGAGAGA
>NW_014578378.1:51946-53542 GCF_000485595.1 Priapulus caudatus
GCTATGCTATGCTATGCTATGCTATGCTATGCTATGCTATGCTATGCTATGCTATGCTATGCTATGCTATGCTATGCTATGCTATGCTATGCTATGCTATGCTATGCTATGCTATGCTATGCTATACTATACTATGCTAGTTCTAACCTAACCCGAACACAGAACTCATGTGAATATTCCATGTACGGGAGTTGACTGACAGTACGCTCCAATCTCGCGTCTCGTTGAAGAGGCTTAGGAATATGAAAGACAATTGAACATACCTGGTAGGCGACAGGCAACACCACCTGCTGGAAGGCAGCGACATATTCCGCATCGCCCATCCCTCTCTACGGACGAACAATAAAAATGCTCAAAATTAAAACTTGGCGCACACAATCATCAGATTTTGACATGATGATCACAAACGAAATAATTATACGCTGTTCTCTAGTTCTGTGGGATCTGGAAAACTTCGATATACATTTAGAACAACCAAAATTCAGTAGTATCGTGGCATATAGTAGTACATAAACATACGTTTAGTAAACAACCGCAAATTACCAACACTGAAACATTACTATACAACTAATATATATAGTCTGCAACCTCCTTTAATTAAATTCTTTAACGAGTGTTGTGCGATAAAAGTCTTTTGACTGCTGATCCTTAATAATATATCCATGTATGACTAGAACATGTAGGAATATAAATATAACACATAACAGAAAGTCTTTTGACCACTGAACCTTACAAAGTATGAATATAACATGTAGGTATCGTCATCCGACGTTTGCGCTCACTCACCGCATTCCAGGCTATGTTGATGTTGAATCCTGTCCCGTCGCCGCGACCCAGCCTGTCGAAGTTCGCATCCTCCTCCCCCGGGAAGAAGGAGCCATCGTCATAGCGATGCAGCGAGATGAACAGCACGCTAGAAACAAGCGAACGGTTACCTACGGCAATGGCAGTGATGGTCGCTCATGCGAATGAAGTCGAGCGAGTTGATTTCAGATGTGCTGCCATTTTAGATCGTGTCATTCGAAGATCTGTCGTTTACCTTGAATCATCGTAAAACATGTGCTGTGTGCCGTTGCCATGGTGAACATCCCAGTCAACGATGAGAACTCTATCAATGAAACAACAGAGCATCAGTAATCTATCACTAAGAGTTTATACATATAAAGTGTACAAATAAAATATACACATATATATATATACACACACAATATTATAACATAAACAATACACAATATGTTTCACATTCGTATGTTCATTGCAATATCATTTCAGGATTCCACGGCAGCCATCACTCGTGGGGGTCAGAACAACGTGACCTCACTGCCGATCGTGACTCGCCACTGTGACCCCACAGCGACCTCACTGCCCGTGACTCACCGTTTCAGGCCGTGCTTTCTCTTCGCGTACTCGGCGGCGATGGCGACATTGTTGAAGAAGCAGAAGCCGCAGGCGGCGTCCTCCTCGGCGTGGTGGCCCGGAGGTCGCACGATCGCGACCCCGGACTGCGCCTGCGCATGTTTATATATTGTATTATCACATCTATCTATCTGTCTGTCTCTCTCTCTCTCTCTCGCTCTCGCTCTCTCTCTCTCTCTC
>NW_014578378.1:53678-54300 GCF_000485595.1 Priapulus caudatus
CAGCAAACCGTGTAAAACCGGGCCGATCGGTCGATCGCGCAGATCGGAATTATTACGCGTAACACACACATATATATATATATGTATATCAGGAGACAAAGGACATAAATTTGTCATTATTAACCCCTGATATAACCTATATACACTATATATTATATTATATTATGTATATATAATATATTGCTTATGCATTATAACATCTTATATACTACCAGACTACCTTATAGCTTCTGTTATTAACAGAATTTCATACTGTCTCTTTCAGGCACAATACGGTTATTCCACAACGTCTAGTACAGATAACGTAGAGACTTCACAGTCAGTAGCAGCAAGAAGGGAGTAAGTGATGTGAATCCGCAACGATCTAGCTAGCAGCTAGCAGTGGCTCACCTCTCCACCCACGACAGCATCAACGACAGCAAGCACCGAGCCAGCTGCCAGCACGCCGGCATCGTACGTATCCTGCAAACACAAGAACAACACGCAGACGCTGTCAGCGTTGCACGTATCCTAGCAACGCGACAACAAGACGCTGTCAGCGTTGCACGTATCCTAGCAACGCGACAACAAGACGCAGACGCTGTTAGCGTTGCACGTATCCTAGCAACGCGACAACAACACA
>NW_014578378.1:55175-56404 GCF_000485595.1 Priapulus caudatus
CACGCAGACGCTGTCAGCGTTGCACGTATCCTAGCAACGCGACAACAACACGCAGACGCTGTCAGCGTTGCACGTATCCTAGCAACGCGACAACAACACGCAGACGCTGTCAGCATTGCACGTATCCTAGCAACACGACAACAACACGGAGACGCTGTCAGCGTTGGACGTATCCTAGCAACACGACAACAACATGCAGATGCTGTCAGCGTTGCACGTATCCTAGCAACACGACAACAACACGCAGACGCTGTCAGCGTTGCACGTATCCTAGCAACACGACACCAACACGCAGACGCTGTCAGCGTTGCACGTATCCTAGCAACACGACAACAACACGCAGATGCTGTCTGCATTGCACGTATCCTAGCAACGCGACAACAACACACAGACGCTGTCAGCGTTGTTCGTATCCTAGCAACACGAATAGCAAGATGCATATAGCAACGCACGTATCCTAGCAACAGAACAACAGTAACGCAGATAGTGTCAGTGTTCATGTATCCTAGCAACACAATAACAACCCGCGTCGTCAACGGCAGACGACGATCGCGAATAATGTGAGAAGAGTCTGCTGCATCCGTTACCGGCGACAATAGAACGTTAGAAATCTCATACTGTCTACTGCATGCGTTAGAGCCAACGAGAGAACGTTGAAAACATACAAGAGAACGATGAAATCTCGTCTTTTATGAAATCACGAAATTATTATTACAGCGGGTCCATTCGTTACGTGCGCAGCGAAAAGCAGACGAAAGCTTAGAAACGGATTAGTTCGTGCGAGAGACGAAACGCAGAGAAAAATGTTACGGTCGTCCATATCGAATACGGATTCACGTTCATGCAAGCACGTCACGTGCGAATGAGAAGGATGATCGTGCGCAAAGCCGCGCGCACGCCGTGACCGGAAAAGATATTGCGGACACTTGCCATGCAGAGGAAGGTGGCTATGCGCTCTACCATCGTCGGAGTTATCATCCGCTCTAGCTCCTCCTTCCCCGAGCGAGCCCACGCAGCAACAGTGCTCACATGCTCCTCACTAGCAACGAGATACAGAGAGAGAAAGATGGAGAGAGAGAAAGAAATGGAGAGAGAGGGAGAGAGATGGAGAGAGACGGAGAGAGAGAGGAGAGAGAGAGAGGGAGAGAGAGAGAGAGAGAGAGAGAGAGAGAGAGAGAGAGAGAGAGAGAGAGAGAGAGAGAGAGAGAGAGAGAGAGAGAGAGAGAGAG
>NW_014578378.1:57091-61387 GCF_000485595.1 Priapulus caudatus
ATATATAATTTATCGATGACAATAAATAATCATCGATCATAACATGAATCAATTCCGTACGGCTACACTAACATTCGTGGAAGTAGACGCTAGCTTAATAAACACCGCGCAAAAAAATCGAGAACACGCGAATGGCATTAGAATGCTTTACAGACGCGTTTGGTATTGTCGCGGCGTCGCGTGGCAGATACAACCGATAAGACGAACCTATGTTTCAACTTTAGCTCCTCCGGCGTGGCTTTTCTCGACTGCAAGAATGAGAGGAGGAGAATAGAACGATGACACGCTGATAGAATTACGACAATTTCACAGAGATGTTCATGCTACATTGTCATACGGCTGCTCGCCATTGCAACGCAAAACGACCACATTCTCGTTCGCAAAATTCGACACAATTATTAGCATATAATAATACAGATATTATCAGGAGTAAGAAAATATAGTGTCACCTATATTGTGACACTGCTGATATTATTAATCAATTACATATATTACAATAGCATCATAATTATTCGTATTGACTCGACAGGAAACCACGACTCGCGTGCCCTCGTCCACCGCCGCCAGGGGGCGCCTCCTCTTCGTCGCGGTGACTCACCGGCAGCAGCAGGCAGCGTTCGAGCAGCCCCCACTCCTCGTGCTGTGCGAAGATCCTCTGTATCCGCGCCGGACTCTCCGGGTGGCCGCTGCGGGAAGGAAGCGTCTCGTTACGACGCCGGTAATGTCGGCATTACGATTATACTTATATCAGTATAATACTATCAATATAATATGGTAACTATTGGATAACCCTCGCATGCAAATGCGTCTCGTTACGATGCTGGTAATATTGGTATTATGATCGATATTACCGATACTATTGATGACATGATGACTGTCGGATAACCCGCAATAAATCGGGTTTTTGGACGTACATTGTCAGAGTTTTCTTCTACTAACTGTAGCCGATCTGCACATCATGAAGCCATTGTGTATGATGGGGGAGGACAGTAATTTACGTCGATCAAGCAGAGTAATGTTCCTGGACAAATGTTCCCGAGTTGTTCGCGTGAACGGCCAGGCAAGAACACAGGCAAATGTGATCCACGTAATTCAGACAAACGTCGAAAGAAAGATCGTTTCTTTTTTTGAGTACGTGACGTCCTCAGACCTCAGACATCCTGACTGCAACATCGTGGCGGAGTCTAACCTACACTAATCGCCACGGCAGCGATGCATCGCCATGGCGACGACGACGACAACAACTTACGGGTCGGCGTAGCTCCGGTGCAGCATCATCTGCTTGTCGTAGACAAGGCACGTCCTGCGGGAGAGCAAGCAGACGACACGGGATCAGACAACGAAGCATCCCGAACACGGGACGCATCCCCGACGACAGAGCCACAGAACGGAGAATGTACGACGGAGCACGCCAACGATGTTAACGCCTCGCGCGCGCCGGCGGCGCCACCTACCTGTGCGGTGCCCTGCGCAGCACCATCTGGTGGAGGACGTCGGCGATCTTCGCGTCCCACGCGCGCGTCTCCGCCTCGCTCCTCACCTCGTGCACGTCCCGCGTGTCGTAGCGCGCCGGCCGACGCTCGTCCGCCGCAAACTCCACGCCGTCCGGCCTGAGGAACAAGAGAACGTCACAGGTCGCTCGTCGCGCGGGGTCATGAGTCATCGAGTAAAGGTCACAGGTTTTGGAGGTTAACGCAGGGCAGCGGAGGGTCACGGAAGGTCATGGAAGGTCACGGAGAGACAGCGGTGCTTGCGATGGACAACGAATCAATCGACCACTTTCCTCGGATTCACTTCTCTGCCGAAAGCGTCGATGCCCCGAACTTCGCCAGCGACGGAATCACCGAGAATTTCTTGCGAAATTTCCTGTTCATACGATGGAACCTGACACATGTGCACATCCGACAACCTGCACTTACTTGACGGGCGGCGTGTAGGTGGCGCCGCGGTCGACGCCCTGGAAGCGCAGGCATCTCCAGTGCGGCCGCAGCAACGTGATCAGTCGCTCCATGACCTCCAGCAGGCTGCGTCGCGAAAAACACACACGTCAGCCGACATGGAAAAGATCTCTCTCACTCTCTCTCTCTCTCTCTCTCTCTCTCTCTCTCTCTCTCTCTCTCTCTCTCTCTCTCACTCTCTCTCTCTCTCTTTCTCACCATTGTTCTCTCTCTCTCTCTTTCTCACCATTGTTCCCTCTCTCTCTCTCTCTCTCTCACTTTCTCGCCATTCTGGTCCCCCCTCTCTCTCTCTCTCTCACTGCTCCCTCTTTCTCTCTCTCCCTCTCTCTCCCCCCTCTCTCTCTCTCTCTCTATAGCACAGCCACCAGCAAGCACAGCAACTAGAATGATTGTCCCAGAGAGGGACTAATAATACCACCGCTTCGAGCTGTTATGGTGGTGGTGATCTGTGAGAGCATAACTGGTGCCGCGCATCTCGAAGCGCGTGCAGAAATGAGTACCATCGAATGAGTTGCGAGGCAAAAAGTCGTATGACGATAGACGTTTTTATACAGCGGTTGGAATGCGTGCGTAGACGGCAGTGGCAGGGCATAGGTTTTTATCCTGGGTTTGCGAGGCAAAAAGTCTGATGGCGATCGAAACGTTTTTATACAGAGCTTGGAATGCGTGCGTTGTTATGCTAGTGGTTTTGTATGAAGTGGGTGGGCAGTTATGTATGAAATAATCCACTAGTTGGCCTCAGCATGTCATATATAACAAAATGGGTTTATTTACGAAAAACCGCCATAACTCTTTCCGAAAATGTCGGACGGAAAAAATGCATCGCAGGTGCACAACTACCTTGTGTACTCATGATGTGTACCAAATATGGTTGAAATCGGTCCAGTACTTTTCGAGGAGATCTGCGCACAAGGTTGGTGTCGGACAGACAGACAGACAGACAGACAGACAGACAGACAGGGTGAATCCTATATACCACCCCCCCTAACTTCGTTGGCGGGGGTATAAAAACAGATCAAATTGTTTGTTTTGGCCGCAAACTTTTCGTGAAGACTAACGAACAGCAAGACAATCGGCCAATGCGGGGCAACGCAGACGACTAACCTGCTGTCGGGAGGTTCCAACGGACCAATCGGCGGGCAGGGATCGCCTAGTAGCGCCCTCACTGTCATGGCGACCGAGTGCGACAGCGACGTGACACAATATCCTCCCTACGGTTAGAAATATGCCATTTTAATAATAATAATAATAACAATAATAATTATTATAATTATATTAACTAACAGTGCAAACTGACATCAACGACTAGTAATCGTAACCGGGCCGAGGACAGAACACAACGACGTGCTTCGCACAAGATTTCGCTCCGCAGTAGACAGGAGAACTCTGAACGACTGAAGACGGACGAGAACGGGAGAAAAGGGAAGATTCTGACCCGACCGCGCTGTCACCTGTGCGCGGTACGACGAACCTACCTCCAGGTAGACGCACAGCCGACCCTCAGCTAACGTCGACAGCATGTTGACGAGATGTGCGTAGCATGCCGGCGTGACCTTCATCTCACCCTGAGCGAGGAGCGGACGACAGATATGTTACGATCGAACTCAACCCGACTACCGCAACAACGCCTAACTTGTATATCCGATCGAGATCATTTATTGACAAATGGTGGTCCACTAATAGCCTAGCGGAAAAGGAATCGCATGACTATCCAAAATATCGTTATTATTTTAGTCATTATTATAGCATTATTTATATACAAGTAGAACTGTGACGATGTCCGAGAATATCTTAGTATCATAGTGTGTACAAAACAGAGAGGGGAAAAGGAATAAAATAAAATATATAATTGTAACAAGGGCTGTGACAAATAAAGAGCCAGCAGCGGGTAGTCGCTACAACTAACAGCGCCCCCTGCCGGTGCAGCGTACGATACCTCAGGGCAGCCCAGCGCAGCGTCGTAACCCGACGAGACTATGACGAGATCGGGAGAAAACTGAAACATCAGAACATCCGAAGCTAGTTAGGATTTGCAGCGCATGCGAAAAAATGTGATAACCTCGATTAGAAACAGTCGTTACGGTTCAACGGCTATTTATTTAATAGCATATCCATAATAATCATTTCAAAGCCATCGTGTATACAGAGATGGTGCTTACCTCATATGCAATAGGCATCAGGATGTTGTTGAATATTGCAATGTATTCGCTGTTGCCCATGCCCGTCTGTAATACAGCACGCAATGACGATTACACGTGCATGCATAGAAACAACTTACACTACGTCACGTCTGTGCTACAAACTATGTCTTGTAAGTGTGGGGAAATATGTGCCACTG
>NW_014578378.1:61412-81933 GCF_000485595.1 Priapulus caudatus
AATTTCCGTCGGTAAGCATGCATTGTTCGAGCTGTGTTGCGCTTGGGTGGTGTAGGTGCTAGTGGAGTCCGTGTTGTGGTGTGGTCGTGGCTCGTGCCTGTGAGTGTGGTGTGTAGTGCGGTGGCGATCTGAAAACGTCGCTGTCCTGGGCCGCGCAGGACGGAGTCCAATAGCTGCCTAGCGCGCGTGGCAGCGTACCTGCGGTCCGGGCCACGCGGGATAGCTTGTGTAGGTCATGTTTTCCGCCACGAGTGGACTGCAGTCACTACCCGAGGCTCTACATGGCATTACTGTATTCCATTAGATGCTGGCCCCTGGCTTGCGGTCCAATTTCTGGCAACGAGACCTGAGAGAGTTGCTTCGCATGGGGAAACTTCTAGACACTCTTTCTGAGGCGGTCTAGCGAGAAGAGCTGAGCTGCTGACGCTAGAAAGCATGGTATCGGAGATTATGCATAACACCTTTGTCGTGGTGAACACAAGGGACTGTACGTTGTGAAGTAATACGGCAGGTTGAAGGTACTTAAATAACCTATTACTGCCTATAGCTGTACATACAACGCTTCGTCATCGTTTTCATAAGTTCCTAACTATTATTCTTAATCACCCCGCAGTGAAGCACCGTCTCCTGCCCATGAAGACTCGGTAACTTTCACGTCCGTAAGTTTTGTTGGCCCACTGTCGCAGATTATTATTATCGCAGACAAATTCTCTCTATGAACTCAGTGTTACGTCTACAGATGATATTACATTAATATAGTATGTAATATAGTATATATAGTATATATATATACTATAGAGAGAGAGAAGATGAGACCGAGAGAACGGAGAGAGAGAAGCGAGGCAGCGAGACGACCAGTCACGAGGAGAGAGGGCGAGGGAAGAAGAAAGAAGGGAGAAAGACAAGAGTAGTATGCGCAGAGTAGAAAGATATATGTATGATATAAATCCGCGTAGGCAATTATCTATTTGGCAGCACGCCTTTCCTGTTCTCTCCTGAGCGCGCATGAACGCAGATTAGAGATTATGCACCGTCATCGTACGTGCTTCACCGCGTCGAATGGGATAAAAGGGAGGCGTAATGAAAGCGGCGGCCAACTGTCCTATGCTGTCGCCTTGCAGGATAGCATGTCTGAGCGCGATTTTCTCCATACCGAGCGCGCTACACGTCTCACAGAGAGTGATGCAATGGCTTGGAGAGGCATGTGCTCTGGAGGACGCACGAGCTGAGCAGCCGAGAACACGACGCAAAACACGCAGCTCACGCATGGAATGAGCGCAATGGATACGTCCACAGCAGTAGAGATAACGAGAGTTAGGGAGGGACGGGCCGGTCAGTAATCGGCCGGAGGAAGAGGAATAAAAATCAAGAATTTATGTGAGTATGAGTGCTTACCGCCAGAAGACACGGAAGGACTGGCCGCCTTGGGACGTGATATATCACTTGAATAGCCACATAGTGGGCGAGAGGTGGCGTGGTAAATTGTTGTGATATTTACTCTCTATCGGGTCTAAGGCCTCCTAGAAAGTGGCTATACTCCTAGTTACCATATCATTAGCTACTTAATCACGTTAATGAGAGAGTATTGAGTTAAAAACATTTTAATGAATGCACTGATGTACTGTATAGTTTACTATCACTAGTAATGCTTATATTCAGATATACTATATGTGTACAAGCATTAAGCATAAAGTTGTTTAAACAACCTGTCTACATCTATTTCTGACACTGATTCGGAATTGCTTGGCAAAACCGCCCCGAGGTCAGCAAACGCGTCGAGTGGTGAGAATTAGTGCATCAACTTACCAGTCTGAAGTGTGGGTGTAAGTTTATAATACCAATTTATGGCAAAACCGATGAATGCGTCTTTTCTCGGTATTTTCTCGTTTTGGCAGGCGCCAGGTCACAGCTGTGTTAATCAAGCGACTGAGCAAGTCGGAGAGGTGGTGTTCGATTGCGGTTCTTACCTGCCTTCTCTCAATCACTCAACTCCTTGTGCACTACTCGTGAGAGCGCTAACAAGAGGCTAATCAATACCATTAATTATACGCCAGCTCCTAGTTAGTCATAGGTATTATGTCAGCCTCTTGATTGTAATTAATGACTATTTAGTTCTCTCCCTCTTCTGTGAAAATATTATATAGGAAGGTTCGTGAATTTTCATATGGTCATAGCGTTGTAAATACAGGTACGTCTATATATGTGTAGATTAAACGTAGGATGTGTAAATATTAACGGTACGATTTGACACTACACCTTGTGCTTATGCTGGAATGTTTCTGGCTATTTTCCACAGGGGAGCAAAGTTGCAGGAGCTCCACAAGGTCCCGAAACTTTTTGTCACTCTTGTAGTGTGCACGAATTCATCCTTTACTCACTTCGCTCACACTGCTTCTAGTATAAGTCCGAATTATTTCACATATATTAGAGAGTCTCTATCGCCAAACTTATGAATGGATATTCGTGTTGATGCTCTAGAGTCCTTGAAATCGTTCTGCAAAAAATAAAAATTATCAACTAGTACGTGTGGCTTCATTTGAAGGATATTCACATAGTTGTAAACATTGACGCTTTATGATTGTAAGTTAGCCACGTTTTTGAAACACTCGACTTCATGAGCACCGAATACTATTTCACTTTGGATCAGAAAACGTGTGGCGTCAATTTGCTAGTGACACCTCGGTAATGTACGTAGTGTCAAAGGTTTTACTTGATGAGCAGGAATTTCGTAAATACCACGGGAGTGACATGAGAGATCACTCAACGTGTAGATATGCCTCTGCATACTATCGAAATCCAGCGCGTAGAGACACGCACTGATCAACAGGATAAATTTGTCTGAGATGATATTTTGTTGACTCTCGTCTCTGGGACACCACTCTAAAATATATATATATATATATATCTTATATATATATATATATAGTATATAACGTAATAGTAACGTAAATACAAACGCTTATATTAAGCGTACTTGTGTCGGGTTTTTCTCAAAGCGGTGTTATAGTCAGTAACTCGCACCGCCCTTTGCAAAATTATACGACTATGATGATTTAAAGGTGCGTTCTCAAAAAAAGAATGCGTAAGTACGGTAAACCTGGAGAGGACAGACGATACGCTATTTATATTAACGGTAACTTGTACTCGCGGCGTATGTTGTGAAAACCTCTAATGAAATGAAGGCCACGAACAATAACCCTTTGATTTCGATCGACAAGTTTTTAGTGAAGCGGTTAGGAAAAACGGGTAGCGTGGTAGTTTTTACAACGATTATAGTGGAGCAGATCATACACGCGCAGACCTTTATGACCAAACCACGCCCGGTTACGATTATTCTTCGTACGCTTAACAATCATGATGTTTCTACGATCAGAAACGAAAATCAAACACCATGATAAACTTCTAGCTAAGTTAATTATCGTTTAGTGCGTAGTTAGTGAAAATTAATATTGTTTTCTCGTTATACATTGAACCCACAAACCAAAAGAGCAAAATATCTGGCGATTGATGCGGGCCGGTCTGCACAATAATAGAGTGATGCACCGTGTAGTGTGAACGTACTGCGTTCTACCGTGTTAGTCTGTTCGGTGACTAGCACTGTTTACGTAACGCATGTTTTACCTTCAGCGCGGCATGTTTGTCAGGTATCATGAGCAGTTAGGTCATATCATTATGCTAGCATCGACTGACGTGGTGTCATCCTCCAGCTATAAAGCAGAGGCCACTATGTTCCATTCAGACGCAAGAGCACAAATGAGGTTTCCAGCCCATTGCCACACAGGAGAAAAGACAAAGCCTCTCAAATATTTTTCGCTATGAATCTACCTATAGGCTTGAGGCCAGTCTGAGAGATGCGTCCCAGCCGCGGGTGTTTACCCTAGCACTTGTTTACTGAACCGGCATGGTTTTATTTTTTTATTTATTAGCGCATGTTTTATTAGCGCATGTTTAGCTAAGCGCAGTGTTTATTAGCGCATGTGTTACTAAACGCATGTTTACGAGCACATGTTTACTAGCGCATGTTTACTAGGACCTATGGTTGTAGCAACCACATGTTTACCTAGCACATGTTTAACTAACTAGACAGATGGTTTATTTAGCGCAATGTTAACTGAACGCATGTTTTATTAGCGACGCGATGTTTACTCGTGAGCGATGGCACACCGCGCGGACCAGTGGCGAGGCATTTTGTTTGGGTCCTGACACCTACAGAGTTGTTTCATGTGCTCCAGCGTTCTAGCTGTTATTCACAAAATATAGTTCATTAAAGCTGGGTTGGTAACCTAGGTAGCTAACCGTGGTTGTAGCCTAGGGTAGCTACCCTTGGTTGCTAGCTAGGTAGCTACACCTGATGGTTAGCCTAGGTAGCTAACCCCGTTGACTATCCTAGGTAGCTAACCCTTGTCACTATCCTAGATAGCTAACCCTCGTCGCTATCCTAGGCAGCTATAACCCCTTGCCACTATTATAGGTAGCTAACGATCGTTGCTATCCTTGGTAGCTAACCCTACCACGTACATCCCCTGCAGGGTGCTCTACTTCTCGGTGCATCGCTACAAGTTTGGCGCCTTCTGGCCGAACCTTCGCGAGTCTGACTGCGATTTCATCGGAGAGGGCGCCGGCGTAGGCTACAACATCAACGTTCCGCTGAACAAGGTAATCGGATTAGGTCGGAGGTCGGAGGTCGATCTTGGTAACTTCGGCGATGAGCGATCAAGTTAGCTCGTTGTGTAATGATTGATGATGGCACATACATGCCCAGCAGCAGCAGCAGTAACAGCAGCAGCAGAGGCAGTAGTAGTAGCAGCAGCAGCAGTACGGAGCAGCTCAGCAGCAGCAGCCAGCAAGGCAAAGCAGCAGTAGCAGAGCAGTACAGCAGAAGCGCAGAGGCAGTAGTAGTAGCAGCAGCAGCAGTAGTGACAGCAGAGCAGGAAGCATGCAGCAGCAGTAACAGTGCAGAAAAGCAGAAGCTAGTAGTAGTAGCAGCAGCAGCGTAGGCGACGCAGCAAGACCACGCAGCACAGCAGTAACCAGCAGTAGGAGAGGCCAGTTAGTAGTTAGCGGCAGCAGCAGAGTAGGAGCAGCAGCAGTTAGCGACGAAGCAACATAATCAGCAGTAGCCAGCAAGCGAGCAGAAAGAGCAAGTAGCTGGCAGAGGCAGTAGTAGTAGCACATGCAGGCAGAAGCAGCAAGATCTGTCCGTGCGCCACGCTCCGTTACCTCGGGTCGTCGTAGAAGGAGTATTGCGTTCCCTGGCCGTGGTGGACGTCCCAGTCGACGATGAGGACCCTGTCAAATGCAGGGTGCGAAATTAACGGGAGTCCGGAGTCAAATACTCCCTGATTTACTGTTGATCTCCCTGATTTGACATATGCAGGTGTCCATGTCACTCCCTGAAAATTCTGCCATACTAACTAGTTCGTTCCAGAGCACGGCCTCGCGGAATTACCGTATTTTTTCGGCGAATGTCCAAAGAAAATTTGGCAGACGTGCAACCGCATGAATCTTCAAAATAAGCACACGCGTTAATTTTGAACTTCAGACTGCAGACTCATTTTGCTGCATTAATTAACTGGAATTAATTAAAATCGTCACGGCAGAGTTCGCTTGACCGCACTGCGACGAGCGAGTCATGCGTACCTCTCGTATCCATGGTTACGCAGAGCGCTCTCGGCAGCGATGGCGGCGTTGTTGAGGAAGCAGAAGCCGCACGCCTCCGACTCCATCGCGTGGTGACCTGGCGGCCTGCCAAAAACGAGAAAAATACGAGAAAAGACGATTCAATCGGCTTCCATCTTGGAATACCAATCACCGGATGATTCGACTGAGGTGCTGACCTCGCGTTTTGCATAGCAAATTCCATCAGTGTCAGAAATAGATGTGACAGGTTTTAACGACTTTATGCTAATGCTTTACACATATATGTATATATATATATATATATACATACATCAGTGTCTAAAATGTTTTACACTCTTTAACTGTATGCTAACGTTTTATAGTTCCACTTTAATTACATATATGTATATATATATATATATATATACATCAGTGTCTAAAATGTTTTACACTCTTTAACTGTATGCTAACGTTTTATAGTTCCACTTTCTGAAGGCCTCCGAGAGAATTCCATTTCGCCCTCGCACTGCAATGGATAACAGACAACGGCAGTCCTTCCGCTTCGGGAAGCACCCGCGTCACCGGCGCCACCTACCTGACGATGGCCATCCCATTGCGGACTTTTCCTTCTGCGATGTGGTCCAGCAGCTCCAAGCAGCCTCCTAACGACAGACGCGCCGTCTCAAACGTATCCTGCAAGCGACAGCATAGACAGCCGCTTTCATTACGCCTCCTTTTCGAGCGTGCACACAATCAGTGGATGGATCGGAGGGGCTGACAATAGATTGGTACCATCTATGAATTTGTTTGTTTGTTCCCTGATGGTGTTCGTGCGAACGTACTGGAATTGGAGTGGGAACAAACTTACGGACGTGAAAGTTACCAGTACTCATGGGAGGAGACCATGCTACTGGGGGAAGGTACGTTTGAACTAGATCTTCTTTCTCCACGTTTGTCAAAAGGGTTTATTATTTATGATTGGCAAGTGAGTCTACCAGAGACCTAGGCAGAAACATGCACACACACACACGCACCCACGCACGCACACACACACACACACACACCCACACACACGTGCGCACACACACACGCAGACACTTGCACATGCACAGCGACACGTACTCACTTTGTTGAAATATACATCTGAGAATGACGCTGATACCTCTTCGAACTCGGCCTCGGTGTCACAGCTTTCCGTATTGCGTATTGCATCCACGTACTGCTGGCTAAAGCGAACCAAGATATACAGACATATACATGGTGCCCCCTCAATCCACCACACACCACCTACAGTCAGAACTGCGATAGTGCACTCTATAGTGTGGAGTGTGGATATCTATTCAAAGATAAAATATTTGCATTTTCTCGTGAGTAGCAGTTATGCAGTGAAACAACCACTACAGAAAGAATGCCTGTCTACATAATACACTTCTGGGACACTTTGGGTCATCAAATTTGGGTCTGACCTCTTGTTACAGTATGCAAATTTTGTGATCGATTATGTATTGTTTGGGACATTGGCACATTTCTGGGCAGTTACACACCACTTATTCAACAATTTGTATTAGCATGGATGAGAGTGAAATTGGTATCCATTTACAAACAAAGTGTACTAGTATATATAGACCATCTGCACACTCTCTATATAATAAGAACAGTCTAATGCACATGACACCAGGCCGGCATCACATTTCTATTAACTACACAAACATATTGATACTAGGCAAGTCAATACAAATCGGCAAAAAGTGCCTGCTAGTGAAGATATGCTTCTATTGGCTAGTAGATCCCTAAGTTTATTTAGTACCTGGGTGCGGTTCCTAAGATACAAGCAATGATTATTGATAAATATACATCGACGAGACATTAAATATGTCATCGAGACATCAGCTAACCTATGATTCAGCAGAATTTCTTCCTCTGTTGCCAATCTTATCTGAAATGAGTGCAAACAGAAAGCATTGAAGTGCACTGGGGGCCGTCCAGGGACTGCATACATGCACCAAACCGATGTGAAACGCTTCCAAAGTAGAGCAAGGCTGTGTGAATATTACCGCAAATCTCACCGCCGACTGTCGGCACCCGCAATAACGAATGAGGCTCAAGACGGGTGTAGAAATCACATGTTAACGTGTGTAAAAGCATGCGGGGGACCAGACGGGTGCCTGTCTATAAAGGGCAGTTTAGGCGGTTCTTTAGATTGGCAGCTATACAGTGCAACCACCTCGACGGGACAGAAGCCTGTCTACAAAGGACACTTTTGGGGTTCCTCTCAATTTACCCTTATAATATACAAGTTCCAATGCACTCAACATCACGCATGAATCACAACTAATGCCACACATGCACATATTCCCCACGCATCACTCCCAAGCGATATCAAACACAACTTTGACCGGTGGTAGGAACCCGCTACACTGTAATGTATCAATCCACGATACACATCGAGCATGGAGGCATGAAAAGTCTGTACAGGGAAAAGAAAATCACCAAAGAAAACAATGAACCAAAGGGGCCTTTCATAATTCTGCACCCTCTGCCAAATAGTGCCTGCTACACTATACCACGACTCGCCGAATAAGTTTCACCTGCATGGCAGCAGAGGGCGTGACGATCGCCTTACCGGAACGTGAACGCATCTGTCGACGAGGCCGTACTCCTGACACTGTCTGTAGGACTCCGCTACACGTAGAGGGCGCTCATTGTGCTCCCGGAACCAGAGGTTGTGATGTTTCAGCATCCGCTCGTCGTAGACGAGGCCTGTCCTAGACGACGCATCGTTAGCACTCATTAAGATTCGTTAGCACTCGTTAGGTTTCATCTGCACAGGCGTGGTTTCATATGCACACACTTTTGTAGACATGAGGACTTGGGCAAAGGAAGTAATTTTCAATAATTAGATGGTTTTACCTACATAAACAAGGTTTCATACACACATGGATTTGGCCTACCAAAACAAATTTCCCCTGTTTTGTAAAATGCGGAAATTGGGAATACACAAGGATTTTGGTTACCGAAACAATTTTCATTTGTTAGGTTATATCTACATAAACGAAGCTTCGTATGTCTAAAGATCTATACTGCAAAATCATTTCTCTTTTTTTAGAAAACCTTATGTTTAAGTGGCTGTACCGGTATGCTAGATTGTGTCACAAATACTGCTAATAGAGAAGATATTATATCTATGGATTTGCACGTTTCGGCAGTTGGGAAGGTTGAGTTCCCATTCATGATTATTCCACAGTTACACACTCACACGCATTGTGTAAGAACACTGCTACATACCCTGAGACTACCGAATTATCTGGGTCGAACGTCTGAAAATAGAATACATCGCAGTTATCAATTAGCATGGGGAAAAATTCTCGATATTTCGCAACTGGGGCGCTAATCCACGCGTTGGTCATCTTCTCAATCCTCTAGTGTTTGATAAAATTGCTTAGAGTCAGACCCAGTGTTAAATCCTGCAGTCAACTCATAGCAAAGTCCTTGTTGTACTTGGAAAGCTTACAATCAGTTCACGAGAACACAAAATATTGTCTTTTTTTTAAATATCCGAGTATTGTGAGACGTAATATTCCAGTAAATCACTAACCAGGGTTATTCTGTATCTGTAGCAGTAATTATGAGTAAGGATATATTAACTCTGTGAACAGGGGGCACCACCTACCAGCTGCGCCATCATTTCGTCAATGTTGCGCTGCTTACTCTTGGCTTTTCTCGTTTGCCGCATCACTTGCCTCAGCCCTTGCTTCTTGCCTGGTGACTTCTTCTTTTTCGTCTGAGAACCTTTCTTACTTTGATCAGGCGCAACCTGAAACAGACGCAAATCATGAACGATAATGGAAATGGGAAAGGAACTTTGACCTTTGACTTGCTTATTTACACTCAAATCAACTACTCGGCCTTATATATGCTGTGTCACGCCTGCAGTGTAATATTAAATTATCCACGCACACACAAGAAGACAGCAGCCCAATCCTAGCTTAGCACATATGCGAACTATAATACCGGGGTCCCAAACTAGGATTAAGCAAAGAAGTTATCTGGCTTTATAGTTTTCCCTCCACAGATATATCATATATAGCACAGGCACTTAGAACGTCTCAATAAAAAAAAAAGGTAAATAAACACGAAATGTATTTACTACCAAAGTCTTAATGCTTCTCTACTCTATTTCGCCTATTATTGCCGATAATTACCCGTAAATGCCGGTCAAATGCACATCTGCAACACACAAGTACATCGCACGCACGCCCTGTGCACAAACAACATGAATAAAAACTCTCTTTATGAATTATCTTTGATATAAGTTAAATGATATAAGTTATGAGTATTATCTAGGAAATTTGCAACCAGCATTCTGCTTACCTGTTCTGCCATCGTACTATCCGCGGTATTATAATCACTAATGCCAATGACACTGATGTTGGTGTTTGAGTATTTCAAATGCCTCACGTTCCTTGATCTGGCCGGCTCAAGTCAACTTCTTGCCTCGCGGAAGACACACGAGATACCTTTTCTACTGAGTACAGAAGTTAATGTTTCGCGGACTGTAAAAATATTCATAAGGCGGGTCAGATTATGTGATTTTCGGATTGTAGACTTGTAACTTACGAACGGTTCAGCCGAAACTAATTTTGGAAAACAAAGTGTAGGCCTGCCTACACACAGGCACTTGGAATGTCTCAATAAAAAAAAATAATGGTAAATAAACACGAAATGTACCAAAGTCTTAATGTTTCTCTACTCTATTTCGCCTATAATCACCTGTAAATGCCGGTCAAATGCTCATCTACAACACACAAGTACACCGCACGCCCGCCCGCCCTGTGCTGCATGCACAAACAACATGAATAAGAGAGCAGGTAGGAAAGCGTGATCGCGAAATTCGCTCGACGCTCGCTTCATTTCACACCGTCACAGCACGAAAACACATCCAACAGCTTCCATCTTGGTATCCATGTGTACATAAATGTTCAGTTGTTCGAATTATAACGCTGGCCTTTGTTTTAACCTACTCCCGCCAGAGATATCTCGTGAAATCCTGCAGGAAATGTTCTCTCCGTGAAAATGTAAAGAGAACGAGATGACTGTTTATACACGAGTAATGGGGCGCATTGCATGCCGGGATGAGCTGCTGCCGGCCTCCGAGCTCCGTTTCGAGGCCCGCCAAGCCAAGCATAATGCGCGCGGGCATTACGTCACGCACACACGACTACAGCGATCGATCGAAAGTAGCGCCGTTAGGGATTTTCGGATGATACGTCCTCTTTACATTTTAACGGAGAGAACATTTCCTGCAGGATTTCACGAGATATCTCTGGCGGGAGTAGGTAAGAACAAAGGCCAGAGTTATAATTCGAACAAGTGAACATTTATGTACACATAGATACCAAGATGGGAGCTGTTGGATGTGTTTTCGATCTGTGATCGTGTGAAATGAAGCGAGCGTCGAGCGAATTTCGCGATCACGCTTTCCTACCTGCTCTCTTAAGCCTGCCGCACACGCTGTTTTGTGCTGCGCCATCGCCTGCGCCATCCAAAACACAGCGTGTGCGCGTGCAAATTAACGCATCGATTTCTTGCGTGTGGAAAATATCACACATGTTTGATATTTTCTTCCACGTGTGGCAGATTGAACAGCGTGTGCGGAGGGGCTGTGTCAATTTCCACACTGAATTCGCATTGTTCGCTTGATTGTTCGCTTGGACGCATTGTATTTTTTTCTCAGCTCGCAGCTCGCAGCTCGCATATCAGGCAACTCGCATAGAGGCATGTCCAAGAACTGATCGATCAAACATCGTGTGAACGCTCTCTTCAACGACGCTCCGTGTCCAAGCGAACAATCAAGAACAATGCAAATTGAGTGTGGAACTTGACACAGCCACTCCGCACACGCTGTTCAATATGCCACACGTGGAAGAAAATATCAAACACGTGTATTATTTTCCACACGCAAGAAATCGATGCGTTTGCACGCGCACACGCTGTGTTTTGTGCTGCGCCATCAGCCACGCGTGGCCGATGGCGCAGCACAAAACATAGCGTGTGCGGCAGGCTTTATTCATGTTGTTTGTGCACACAGCACAGGGTGGGCGGGCGTGCGGTATACTTGTGTGTTGTAGATGAGCATTTGACCGGCATTTACAGGTGATTATAGGCGAAATAGAGTAGAGAAACATTAAGACTTTGGTACATTTCGTGTTTATTTACCTTCTTTTTTTTTTATTGAGACGTTCCAAGTGCCTTTGCCTGTGGCTGTGTGCCTACATGTGGCGTGCATGATCTGACGATGTAGGCCTATCCTGTATCCGGCTATCGACTATCGTTTACAATGTACAATCTAGAAACTATTGCAATATTTACATATTCTAGGGACGTGAAAAGAAAGGAAAATAATTGGTGTGGTGACTTACTAAATACCATGATCTTCATCAGTTTGAAACAATTACAGAAAAACAAAACTCCAAAATGATCAAACACCGGCCTAAAAATAACAACTCACCACGATATCGTGTTGTTTATGTAAGGAGTATAAGGTCAGCTCGCTAGACGATAGGGCGTAAATTAATCAAACAAATGTTAAAAATAAACATGTATTTTGTATTTTATAAACTATATAAAATTTTATTTAGTTACATAGTATATTTAATTTTGTTAAAAAGTGTAGGCCATAAATAGTTGAATATTAATTTGAACTTTCAAGCCAATGAGAGTGCAGTATATCCGTAGGTTGTGACGCTTGTGTCCGCCCGAAGAAGAAAACCGTTAAGGAAATTGTACAACACGTGTTCCAAAACTTCCCATTTACATGTTTCTATGCCCGTCTCCAATATTTATGCAGTGACATGTTCCGATGCTATATCTAGAGAAATGAAATTGAACGATAATGTCGTGAGAAGCTTTCGCGTTGCGAAGGTTTTTCGTGAAAATAGTGACCGTATAAATAGCATCGATTTCTCACCAAACGGTGAACTTCTCATTTCCAGCGCTGATGACGATCAGATTGTCATTTATGATTGTCAGAACGGAGCGTAAGTGAACATTCCATTCCCCATGTTACGTATAACACACAATTCACGGGTTGGTGGGATATTTGTCTTCCAGTTCATCCATAAAGGCCAATGTGCCAAGAATAAGTAAAAGCCGCTGTCACCGCCGACACCGGCCGGCATTGTTTAGTGGCGTGCGAAATCCTTTGTGAGAAACGACATGTAACCTGTGTTGTACCATAAGCATAATAATACACGTGTACCTACTTTAACGTTTTTCACATATAAAGTTTTTGAAGTGCCTGTAAATTACTTATTTACATGTGGTACTGTATAACAATTGCTAGTGTATGTGTAAATGTAATTGGCAAGCTGGTGTGATAATATTTAAGTTAGTTTAGTGTGCTACCTAGTTATTCAGTAGAATTTTGGCATACGAGTTCTAACTATTTCATTTATTGATGTTTCAAGAGAATTTATATTTAATTTCATGTTTTAGAGTAACTTTGGCTCTCATAAGTTGTAAGTTATCACAATGACAATTGCATAATTGTGTGAAACTGAATTGAATGAACGAACTCGATCTCAAGGCTTTTAGTAAATAAGTAAATTATTAAGTAATACTAAAACTTTGTTTAACAATGTTAATGTAACCATTATTCCAACTATAAGTGTTTTATTCAAGTCATATATTTTAAAATAGTGTATATTGGTGCTTTTAGGCCAAAAAGAACATTAAACAGCAAGAAGTATGGTGTTGACTTGATAAAATTCACTCATGCTTCCAATACAGCAGTACATGGGTCCAACAAAGTCGATGGTATGATTATATGAATTTCCTACTTTAAGAAACTATTCATATACTACCTCATTTCTTCAAGTTAGTGCAGTTGCAATCCTCAGCTATTCAAATTATACATTGATCTGCTAATTATTATCTATTAGTGGTTTCATTCTATATGTTTGATTCGTCTAGATGTATATGTATATATGATTTCTTCAGTGGAAAAGCACATGTTATTTAAGAGCTAGCAGATAATTTTAATAATATATTTGACCAAATGAATAAAATTTCAAGCTATGCTGGTGATATCGTGACCAAATAGCACTTGCTGTTTTGCATTTACAGACACGATACGGTACCTGTCTCTGCACGACAACAAATACATCCGATATTTCACAGGCCACACGAAAAAGTAAGTATATAGCCATAAAGTCACCACTCTATAACCATTTCGACCACGCTTGCATCGATCAGCGTCCCATGCTATATGTCTTTGATCATCACCGACGTGCACCACACACACCGTGCTAGAACGAACTCTACATCATCATTATTAAATCTTTATTGCATGTAATTCAAATACAAATGCGTGTACAGGAGCTGAAACATTTGCTGCGACGCCCACACCCCACGCTCTCGTTTTCCGCGGAATGATGTTCTCTTGTCCTTTGCAGGGTGACGACACTCGTCATGTCGCCGATCGACGACACGTTCCTCTCGGCTTCGCTCGACAAGACGATTCGCATCTGGGATCTCCGGTCGGCAAACTGTCAGGTGAGGACAAGGAAGCAGATGCACGCGCGGCGTCGGAGATGCATGACTGACATGCCCCGCGCTCGAATTTTAATGTGTTTACAGCGAGGAGGGGTGTCTTTAAAAGCACTTTATGCGAGAAGAAGAGAATACAACCATGTCTACCAGAACCTAATTCTCTCCTCGTGGCGAGAGTGGGCTTCTGACGTCACATACGCTAACGCCACCTCTTGGCGATTTTGTCAGTTATCGCGTTGAATATAAAACAGCGACAGCGGCAGGTGAAAATTTGCATATGCCTCGTTAGCATAAATCCTACGAAACATTCTGTACTTCCACAATTCATTAATATATCAACTACAATGGATTTATAGGGCAGTCACGACGTTTCATTGCCGGGAATGTCGGCCTCATTTTGTGAGAGACCACTTTCATTAAGAGTCGTGGAGGGCAACCGTGGCACTTGCCGTCACGGTGTGCTGGTTGATTCCGTGTATTTCATTCTGGAATGGAATTCTCGGGTTCCACTGGCAGGCGGAGCAGCGTGTGACTCGTTACGTATGCATTGCAGGGTCTCATGCACTTGTCGAGTCGACCTGTTGCCGCTTTCGATCCGGAGGGCCTCATATTCGCTGCGGGGATCAACTCCGAGATGATCAAGCTATACGACCTGCGATCGTTCGACAAGGTAGGAGGGCACGACGAGAAGGGAGACGGGAGCGTGTGTGAGCGAGTGAACCCTGCGATCGTGCGTGCATGTAAATGTTTGTGCATACGTGTGTGCATGCGTGCGTGTGTGCGTGCATGTGTGTGAGCGTGCCTTACGATGAAAGCATCGCGAAACGAAGCAGCCGCCTCGTAGGCGAGTGTTGCGCACCGCCGCTCCCCGTCGGGTGCCAGCACCTAGCACAGCAGCGAGTACTAACGCGGTGGTGTCTGTCTCTCCGCATCGTGGCAGGGCCCGTTCAACACGTTCCGGCTACCGCAGGACCGCGACTGCGAGTGGACGGGCATGAAGTTCAGTCCCGACGGAAAGATGATCCTGATCTCGACCAACGGACAGGTGATCCGGCTAGTCGACTCCTTTCAGGGACAGCCGCTGCAAACGTTCATGGTGAGTGATGGCTGTAGAGCCATCTTACAGTTAGCTAGTCGTAGAGGGAACTCGTGTCGTGTGTCGGTCTTGATGTAGACGTCAATTATTATTGTTTTATCATTATATGTTGTTTTGTCGTCTTCATCATTATCGTTTTATTGTTTAAATTGTCAATTATTATTATATTATTTGGGGGCAAGGGCTTAGTGTCTTGGCTAAATCAGAAATGTTGGAACACTACGGCTAGTTGGGGGTGTTAACTATGTACTATCTGTATACATGCCAACTTTAATGAGAGTTATCTCCCTTCCCGTCTGGACCGGAAGCGGATGCCCAGCTCGCGCATGTGCGTAAGGAGGCTGGTTAGTTGGAGTAGCTGTGTAGCTGTGATGTGCTGTTTGAAGTAAACAAAGTCTGTACTATTTGAGTGAGTTTGTAGTATTATCGATCCAACAGGGGGAGGGAAGCAAAATTTCCTTTCAAAGGTGGGATGCCGAGCCAAGTACGACTTTGACGTGCGTAGATGGTTTGAGATTTGGTTTGTGCAGTTGAACCTGTGTTAGTGAGCACCTGTGTATGAAGAACACATTTAGCGTTTCCTTTAAGTGACGGTTATACACTGAAGCAACCGCTATAGAACGGTCACCTGTCTATTAAGGGCAATGGGGTTGCCCTGCAGTGACCCTTGCAGACAGGGTTGGCTTTATTATATGATATTACACTGTAAGTAATGTGCATGAAGTCGTTGTATTGTTAGCATTGGCCGTTGGTATTGTGATCGTGAGATGTGCGTGTTGAATTTTCGCAGGGTCACACAAATATGAAGAATATTCCGCTAGAGGCGTCCTTCAGTCCTGACTCACAATTCGTCTTCTCCGGTGAGTAGCCAGACGTCGCAGGGGATTCGCAACGGCGTCGAAAGTCAGCGATCGGTTTTATCGGCGTATGTCCGCCTGGCATGATCGACACACAGCTCTAGCCAATCAGTGTTCCGAGAGTACGTTCTAAAAACGATGCGTAGCAATGAAGTGCCGTAAAGTTGACGTTTTTGCATGCACGTGCAAAAAAGAAAATAATACGGACTGACCTAGCTTGACCGACCTAGCAGTAGCAGCACCATTCAAAGACGGTAGCGGAGGGGGTTGTCTTGTTCGGACGGATAATAATATAATACGATGTAATAAAAATTTGACGCTTTTCGTTCTTGCCAGGGTCGACCGACGGTTGGATCCACGTTTGGAACGCAGAGAACGGCACGAAGACGGCCAACCTGAATTGCGATCACACGGGGCCCGTGCAGGCAGTCCAGTTCAACCCCAAGTTCATGATGCTAGCGAGTGCCTGTTCCAACATGGTGAGTGGTGGTGCACTACTCGATACGTGTCGTAGTACATGTAAAAAAGAAGTTATGGTAGCTTCTACTACATACTATTAGTGTTGGGCTTTTTTTAGGATTACACAAAACGCCTGTTGTTATACGTTTTTTCAGGTAAAATGTTTATGTTTGGTAGAAACGTCGGTTCAACGACTTTTTTCCCCCGTAAAGCACAAAAATATTGGTGAAATGTTAGAAAATAGGTTCTGTTCGATTTCGTGCTCTTGCTGATTCTTGATATAATTCTAAATAGAAAATGATAAAGGTGGTAATGATGAAAACACCATATGAAATCTTTATACTAGAGTGAACACCCGCCTATAAAAGACACGAATGAGATTTGCTTCGCGTCACTCTTGTGACGGGGTTGACTGTGAAAGTACATCACGGTTTGGCATGTTTTGTAGCTACTCGCATAATGTAGCAATGCTCGTTATTCACCCGCGAAGGAGCATTGTAGACGGATGCGCGTGACGTTGACTAATTCTTCCCACCGCTGTCTCTTCCCTGCAGGCGTTCTGGCTGCCGAGCATAGAGGGCGACTGAGCGAGCGACGAGACGCCGCGTCGACTGTACAGTGTATCATTTTATCCCTTTTTATGCCGGGAGCGCCCGGCGGACGACGCCTGGTTGACGGACGCGGAAGCATGCGGGATGAGGAGGCGCGAGGAGAGGAGGGGCGGCTGTAGGGAAGGACTGGTGCGCAGCTGCGTCAGCGGCGATCATCGCCCCGCATCGGCGACTCATCGCACGCACACGCCACCTGGTGTTGGTGGCTGCGGAGCGGAGCACTCGTGGGAAGAGAGATCGGCATGGTTAGCCGCGGCCGCCGTCGTCGTCGTCACGGCAACCGACGACCGCATCCGCGCAGTTTCCCCGACGCTCGGCCGCTGCACGTGCGTTCCCCCGCCGGCAACGACGCCCGGAAATCGTCTGCAGCTCCAGAGAGTCGTGCCGCGGCAGAAGACGAGCGACAAAGAGTCCATCCATCGTCTTGGCGACCGCTTCCCGCGCATGTCGCCCCGCCTTCCTCCCCTCTTCTCCCTTCTCACTCCGGGGGAGTGTCAACCCGTGAGGGAGAGACAGGCGTCGCCGGCGACCGAGTGACCTTCGTCGCGTGTGTGTAACGTGTATATATTTACGTAGGATAGTGCGTGCGTGTCGTGCCCACCCGCGCACATCACGAACAAACCGAGGCGACGTAGACGGTCGGTACGGAAGCCCCGTCGTCGAGTGGCGGCGAGCGAGAGGTAGGGGGAGGATGCGCACGAGACCAAGTTGCCAGGGAAGCTGAGGAGCTCTCGGATGCGACGACTTGACGACGACGACAAGCTGTTTCCCGTCGCGGAGAAATCCTGACGAGGATGTGCGTCTGTGCCAGTGGTCGCCGTCTCACAATTGTGTCGTCACGGAAACCGTTGTCGCGCTATGCTGGTCGACGTCGTGTCGAAGTAGTTAGTTCGTCGTCTTTTCACCCTGCCTCTCTCTTTCGCTCTCTCTAGTCGCACCTACTGGTCACGTATGTGCGCCGCGTCGCGGGGAGGGGGTGGTCGTGATGTTAGAAATGTCTCGTAGAGAGTTGTAACCCGTCGTCATTGTTCTGATTTCGTTCGGTATCGTGTACAAAGCGCCGAGGATATCTGTGTCATCATCGTAGTTTTCTTCCTCAATCTCCGTGTTCCTCTGCTCTTAAATTGTAGCTTTCGATGTGGCCTTTGTACATTCGGTGATTCCCCCCCGCATATGCAGGAGGCAAGCTCGATCGAATAGCTCCCACGCGATGCACCAATTTATTCAGATAGATGTCAGTGCAGATAGCGCCATCTGTCGTTGGCAAACAGTAGCTTCTGTGTGCAGATCTATTGATGAGTATTTGTTGATGTGAGAGCACAAGGCATCGAGCGGTTCATATGTGACAATGAATACAGGTTCATCGCTTGACCAAGGATCTATATATATATAAGCATAACTAGATAGCTCACATTCCGGGATTGTGTGATGTCACTTGTACGCTGTGTGTGTGTGGTCAGCTCAAAATTCTTAGTTGGGATTGGCAGAGAGGATGTTGGACGTTATTCAAACACATGTTTCCAACAATGATGTTTCACACGTTAAACCAACTCTTGATGGACTGATATGGTGACCAAGTGACAGCATCAGCCTAGAATTGTGGTGCTATAGTGATAGGAAAGTGCAGCTGTTTAGTTATGATGTATAGATCAGTGGACAGGAGGAGATGTAAAGGTTCCGTTATGGCACACGACATATGAAAATGTTTGTCAGGCGTAGAAACTTTATTTTAAAACCCGACAACCAGACGTAGATGCATTTTTAGAACGTTTTGCCATTCCAACAGCAGTGTAACTTTTTAATTTTCTGTTCTTGACTCGCCGAGCATTTGAGAATAGCGCCAGCTCTTTGGTCTCGACTACACACCCACTGGAATAAATTCCTTGGCAATAGCCGAGAAAATTCGATAGTCATGACTTTGCTAATGCCTATATCAGCCTGTCACTTTTGTTGTACAATTAAGATTTTTACACCCATTATGATTATATGTAAATAATAAAACTTCATCTTAGTGAAACGACCGTTTTTTGTTTGTCTCTGTCACACAGTGCACACGCACGCAGGCACACAAAACATTGCAAGTAATTCTCAACCATGTTGGTAATTATTTTGAGATCTTGTGAACAGAAACGACATCATTAAAATACGGCAATTTTACAAGCTTTAAACACTTAATTTATAGCCTTCTGGAGTAAATTTAATGCAAAAATAGAAATTGAATTTACATTCTTACATTAAGTATTCAATTTGGAACAGTTATCAAACAGACAAATAACCAATGCTTTTTAATGTTGGTTTTATTGAAAATAAAGTTACTAATAGCATAAAATTCGATAAACATCTTCCAAAATTCTCAATAGAAATGACTCGTATTTGGAAGAATAAAGAAGCGCAAAATTATGGATAGAACTCAACAAAATCGCGAATACATGTACACTTTTTTTTATGACGTCTTTATTGAATACTAATAACATATGATATATGCATACGTGCTCTGACTAATCTAAACAAATTTTGGTTACATATTATCAGGAGTGTATCATTATGATATGCATAAAAGGCATAAAATAAAAATAAACATTTATTGCATATAATTCAAATACAAATATATACCTATGTACTGAAAACAGTCTATTTATGGAGAAAAATCTGATGGATTCAATAGTTTTGGGCGGTTAAAATAATGAAATTTAAATGTAACATAATACAATACAATGCTATTATACAACATGAAGAAAAATATAATACAATAACGACAACACTAATTTCTGTGAAGTTATAGCCTTTTGTATTTACCAATCATAATTTGGTAAAACCGAAAATCCACCTAGTTCAGTGGAACAACGTATATTGGCATATTCGATGTTTTCCCGCTGCTTAAAAACATTTTTTACTGTTATTTCCTTTATAATTGAAGATAAAGTGTTGAGACGAGACGTAGCTGTCATTCCCACCATATATACTGTATAATACTGTCATACTATAATACTATAATACTATAATACTATATAACTACTAAATAATAACTCTAATACTAACTAACTACTATAATACTAATATACTACTATACTAACTATACTACTATACTATACTATACTCAGGGGCGGCGCCAGGGTATTTTCTTAGGGGGGGCGAAACCAAGGGCGTGTAGAGGAGCACGCGAAGGGGGGGTCTGGGGGGCTCTCCCCCAGGAAATTTTTTAAATTACACCCCCTCAGATGCGTTTTCTGCGCGAGCAAGGGGGGGTCCGGACTCCCTGGCCCCCCCCTGTACACGCCCCTGGTTTCGCCCCCCCCTAAGAAAATACCCTGGCGCCGCCCCTGCAGACA
>NW_014578379.1:0-2784 GCF_000485595.1 Priapulus caudatus
GTGCCCGCCTCCCAGGAGTGGCAAATGAGTGGCAGGAGTGCAGGAGTGGCAGGAGTGCAGTGCAGAGTGTGGAGTGCAGGAGTGGCAGGAGTGGCAGGAGTGCCAGGAGTTGGCAAATGATGATCGCACCTTCCTGTATTTGCCTCTGAGCGCGGGATGAGCGTCAATGAACTGTGTATAGTTCTCCGCCGTCAGGAAGGCATAGGTGGCGCCAGCGCTGCGAATCCACTTCACACCGCACAAGTAGAGGTGGCGCAGCCCTGGAGGCAGGCGTCGCACACATTATTAATACAAACCATCGGCAAATTGTTGCTGTAGACGTTATGGCTTGTAAACCATCTTATTGTAAACTATTATCTCTTAGCTGTTGTTCTAACATGTTAACAAGTTTCGTGATCTACTGTGGTGTAGAATACTGAGAACATAATTACGCTGCTGTATGAACATTCTTTCTAGTCGATCGGAGTCAGGTAATATTAGGTCGGGGGAGGTTGTGGAGGTTAGGGGTTACTAAGGAGGAATGGTCAAGGACAGTGACTTTATCGCTCTATCCATCCCCATCTCTCCCTCCCCCTTTCTCTGTCTCTCTCGCTTTCTTCTGTTCCCCCTTCCTCATCATTCAACCTGTGTCTCTCTCGCCACCCCCCTCTTTTGAGTTTTACTCTTTTTTTACGTATAGAGCTTCCGGGAGACAGCCAGGAAGCAGCCAGTACCAGCAGCTCTGTAGCTTTCTCTAACATATACATATACATACGAACATATATGATATAGTATATAATACTATAATATAACATACGGTAACACAACTACACGCTAACATCTTCATCCGCGCACACTTTCCTGCCCATTATATACACACTCGTACTCTTCCTCGCACGCACCCACACACACGCACGCACGCACGCCCACACGCTCGCAGCAATTGCATGCTCCAGTGGTGGCAGTGAGTTCGACTGGCGACAGGCGTTGTGATCGTGTGCGACGGAGCGAGCAGGCAGACTGGCCAGGCGTGCGACCGCGCGCGCGCGTGAGCGTGTGCGTTCATGCGCGGACGCTGCAGCCAGCGCAGCACAACCGCGTGCGTGCGTGTGCGTGCGCGTGTGTAGCTAGCAGCCTGTGCCGGGGTCTCGGCAGACGCGTGAGCATTCGGCTCCTAACCGTGTTCACTCTCGCACACCTCGATGCGGTTTCTGCTGCAGCGGCGGACGTAAGAGTACGTACATTTGTATCCTCTTATGTGCCTCCTGCCTATCTGTCTGCCTGCCTGCTTATCTGTCTGACTGCCTGCCTGCCTATCTGTCTGCCTGCCAGAAGACTCACTGACTGACTGCTTGCCTGTCTGCCTCTCTGTCTGTCTATCTGCCTGCCTGCCCCTTCTGTCTTTGCGCGTGCCTGACTGACTGACTGCCTGCGCGCCTGCCTGCCTGCCTGCTTGCCTGACTGACTGACTGCCTGCGCGCCTGCCTGCCTGCCTGCTTGCCTGACTACGTGAATTGGACGCACACGTTGCTCTGTGTGTGTGTGTATTATATATACGTGCCTCCTCTACCGTACAGCCAGCGCAGCCGAGCGCAGACGGAGGAGCAAGGTAGGTCCGGGTCGCTTTACGCTGATCGCGAGAAGAAGTTAACGCTTCCTCGTACATGCGTTGCATACAAGCTACACATCATATATATAATCAGGAGTGTATCAAAATTATTGATACACTCCTGATATAATATCAGCTACACGTGCGAACGGCGTGCCGGGTCAGCCTGTACCGTGACCATACACGATGAATACATAATAGTGATAATACACGTACATTATAACATATACCTACAGCGATATGTGTTGCGATCTATGCTATCAGGGGTTAATAATGACAAATTGTCATTATTGACATTTGTCATTATTAACCCCTGATGATATGAGATCAAGATATTATAAGCTCTTGATGAGATGTGTGTATACTATGTGCGCGTATGATATTGTTCGTGATAGTATATATGCATAGTTATCGCTTTATCGCAATTGTGTTGACAACGTTGTGTTGCGCGGCCGTGCAAACCCAAGCCGAACTTGAAATCCATGGTACGTGGCTTAATAACACAAAATGTGTTTCATATAAATGTGAAGGAGTGATTATTGACGTAGGAACAATGACACATATAACATGAAAAGTGATAATAATTTACAATAATATATCACATTTCAAACCCCGCCTGTATGATGACCTCACCCAATCTGTATGTTTGATGAATAATTGTGAAAATGTATATAATTATCATGATGTATTAATTAATTTATTACAGCGAAAGTACTCAAATCTCTGTTAGACACACAAGATAGACGAGGAGCGAGCCCATGAGCACATGAGAGAGACACACACACACACAGAGAAGGGAGTAGGAGAGAGAAGACATAGAAAGAAACCAGAGCCACCTAGAGAGAGCACCCGAAAGAGACAGAGAGAACACGAAAGGGAGAGAAACAGTACGTGCGAGGAGAATAGGAGAGAGAAACGCAAAGAGAGAGAGAAGTAAGAGAGAAAGTAAGCAGACACAGTGAGAGAGACACCGGGTGAGAGAGTAGTTGAGAAAAAGCGAAAGAGACGCCGACAGAAAGAAAGGGAGAGTATTAGAGAGAAAGCAGAGGGTCGGCAAAGCCAGCAAAATGCAATCACTGTTAAGCAGAGACATGCCTTCCACCCCCGCCACCTCTTCCCCTCCTACTCCCGATACCTCCCCTGCCCCTCCCACCCCCACCACCTTCTCCACCGCCTCCCCTGCCCCTCCCACCCCC
>NW_014578379.1:3274-4572 GCF_000485595.1 Priapulus caudatus
GGCGCCCCCTCGGCGGCGGCGGCGCCCCCTGGGGGAGGAAGCTGTGGACGTGCAAGGTGTGCGGGGCGCAGTTTTGCGAGCGATTCGACTTCAACAAGCACGTGACGACGCTGCGTCACTTCCCCGGCATCGCCGCGTCCGAGATGGTGCGTGACGCCAACGCCCCCGCCGGCGGCGCCGCCACGACGCGCATGTTCTACTGCGACGCTTGCCCCGCCTCGTACACGCACTTCGACTCGCTGAAGCGACACCGGCGCGGCCACGAGGCCGCCCGCAAGGGGGCGCCGCCGCGGGACAAGCACACATTCGCGTGCGTCGTGTGCGGGCGCGTGTTCGCGACGAGCCTGCAACGCAAGAGCCACCTGGCGACGACGCACTGCAAGGTAGCGACGCAGCCGGACGACAAGGAGGCCGCACCACCGCCTGATAGCGCCCGTAAGGTGGCGCCACCTGCTCGCGCCCGCAAGATGGCGCCGCCGTCCGAAGCGTCGACCAACTCGGCGGCGGGGAGTTCCGACTCCGAGGAGGCAGCGACGAAAACGCGACACCGTGACGCTGCCGCCACCAGGGCGGCGCACCGGTCGCCGGCATCGACTAAGGCGGAGTGGACGTGCTTCGTGTGTAAGGCCGTGTTTCCGGAGCGACGCATTCTCAACACGCACGTCTACAACAACGGACACTTCCCCGCGATGATGGCGACGGCGACGGCGACGACGGATCGACGAGAGCGCCACCTGGTGACGTCGCCCGACGATGCGCCTGGCCGCAAGCCACCACCCGTCTGCCAGATGGGTGTGCTCATCACTTCGCACGTTCCCATGGCGACGGCGGCCATCGACGCCGTCGCCCGCGGCAACCATTACCTCGACGAGCGATACGACCGGCCGAAATCCGCCGGCGTGTACCGCAACCAGGTGGCGCCGGCCGCCGCGTCGCCGCTCACCCCACAGGTGACGCCACCGGCATTCGCGTGCGGCGTGTGCGCGGGGCGCGCGTTCGACAGCTGGGAGGCGTTGACCGTTCACATGTCTCTCCACACGACGTGTCCAATCAACGTCATCCGCGTCAAGAGGGAGGCGGGGGAGAGCGATGGCGACGCGCCCATGGCTGTGGGCGGCGGCAGGTTCGACACGCTGTACAAGTGTGCGCTGTGCGACGAGGCGTTCCGCACGATAGAGAAGTACGGGGTGCACATGCGCACCCACCACGCCCAATGCTGAGACACGCCTCGTCCTCGCGAGTCAACGCTGAGACGTGCCTCGTCCTCACGAGTCAATGCTGAGACATGCCTCGTCCTC
>NW_014578379.1:7223-20278 GCF_000485595.1 Priapulus caudatus
CGCTCGTCGTCGCGGACCGTCACGCTAGACACGCTCGTCCTAAGCGATGTACAACCGCTGAGAACGCCTCGTCCTCCCTCACGAGTCACGCTGAGACGCGCCTCAGTTGACGACGCCGAGTCAACGCTGCAGACGCGCAGTGACGTCACGAAGTCAATGCTGAGACGCGCAGTGATGACGCGATCCAATCCGGCAACGCTGGAGTAAAGACGCGCAGTGACGACCGCGACCGTCAACGTGAGACGGCGCAGTGACGTCACGTAACGTCCAATGCTGAGCGCGCATACCATAGTGACGCACGCGCCGAGTCAACGTTGCAGACGCGCAGTGACGTCACGAGTCAATGCTGAGCACGCGCAGTTGATGACAGGCGAGCAACGCTGAGACGCGCAGTGACGTCACGGACGTCAATGCTGAGACGCGCAGTGACATTCACGAGTTTCAATGCTGAGGAATTGCAGTGACATCACGACGTCAATGCTGAGACGCGCATGATGACGCGAGGCAACGCTGAGACGCGCAGTGACGGTCACGAGTCAATGCTGAGACGCGCAAGTGACGTCACGACTCAACGCTGAGACGCGCCTAGTGACATCACCGAGTCACGCTGAGATGCCGCAGTGACATCACGAGTCAACGCTGAAAATGCGCAGTGACATCACGAGTCAACGCTGAGATGCCCGCAGCTGACATCACGATGTCAACGCTGAGATGCGCAGTGACATCACGAGTCAACGCGAGACATGCAGTGACATCACGAGTCAACGCTGAGACGCGCGGCTGACATTCACGAGTCAACGCTGCAGATGCGCAGTGACGTCACGAGTCAACGCTGGAGACGCGCAAGTGACATCACGAGTCAACGCTGCAGACGCGAGTGACATCACGAGTCAACGCTGAGACGCGCAGTGACGTCACGAGTCAACGCTGAGACGCGCAAGTGACATCACGAGTCAACGCTGAGACGCGCAGCATGACATCACGAGTCAACGCCTGAGACGCGCAGTGACAGAGTGAGTCAATGCTGAGATGCCCCGCAGCTGACATCACGCAGTCAATGCTAGACGCGCAGTGACGTCACTCGCAGTCAATGCGAGACGCCGCAGTGTACATCACGAGTCACGGCTGAGACGTGCCAAGTTGACATTCACGAGTCAATGCCTGAGATGCGCAGTGACGACCGCGACGTCAACGCTGAGACGCGCCAGTGAACATCACGAGTCAATGCGAGACACGCAGATGACCATGCACGCAGTCAACGCTTGAGACGTGCAGCTGGACATCGCGAGTCAGCTGAGAACACGCGCAGTGACATCGTGAGTCAATGCTGAGGCGCGCCAGTGGCACATCACGAGTCAACGCTGAGACGCGCTAGTGAATCACGAGCTGCAACGCTGCAGTGATGATGCCCGCCGGCGGCAACTCGTGCAAAGACGAGCTCGATTACCTCCATCTCTCCTCTCAGCGAAGCTATTTCTCTGCCCGAAGGGACGATAAGACTATCTATCCTTTCGCCAACAAAACATGTATTTAGATCGATTTTAACAGGGCGATCTTAGTCAACCAGCCGTTGTGACAGACACACTAACAGACACTGCTTAGCAAAACGAAGTGCAGCATGAAGGAGAAGCGTTTTGTGTCGCGTGTGGAAAACATCTCGCCCTAGCATTGGCCGACCTAATCAACATCATCCAGGCAGTGCTGGCGGGGTAAGGGGGGCAGGGGAGGGGTGTGGCGTATCCCGGGTC
Source organism: Priapulus caudatus (assembly GCF_000485595.1). Classification (NCBI taxonomy): domain Eukaryota; kingdom Metazoa; phylum Priapulida; class Priapulimorpha; order Priapulimorphida; family Priapulidae; genus Priapulus; species Priapulus caudatus. Next base: position 8,972 of record NW_014578379.1, read on the forward strand.
AGACAGATTTCAGACAGGTCAGATTCCCACTTGCACGCCGAATGATCAAACGTTAAGATGAACGGCAGTTGAGGCATAAAGTGGCAGATGCTTTCCAGAAATGAGACTGAATCGCCTCACAAACTAAATCTTCATGCACGTAAATAGAAACTCCCCGCCCCCAAACTATTTATGCGTGGTAAAATCTCCCCTCGTCAAACAGTGTGATCGGGAAGGGAAGGCGTATCACGTGGGATTCCGCATAGAAATTCTAGAATTCTAACATGTTGGATCACGGGCCCCATTGTCAGCAACCGAATTACTCTTAACATTAGTCTACAATTTACTTTCTCTCCTGGACCGGACTCTCCTGGACCGGACTCTCTGCGGACCGGACTACACACTGCGTATGAGAAACTCGTACTTTACCATGTTTCTGTCAACGGTTATATGCGCAAATGTTAATGTTAAGACCAATGTTAGGGACAGTAAGGAATGATAAGGCATATATAATCTCTCATCAGTCTCCTTATCTAATCACTCTTTACATATCTTCACAAAGGCCCCCTTAGACATTGTGTCAATTCATTAATTTAGCGTTCTGCCTCACAAACTACAGACCATGTTAGTTTTTTCAAAGTAATTATCGTGTGTGCGTACTTCTTTTCCATACTGCCAACCTAACTAACTAAGGCTTAATTGCGTCCTAACCCGTAACCTCTGATATAACGAACGTGGTGTTGTTTTCGTGCTGGTAGCAGCAGTTTTAGTTCATACATAGCGAGCAGCCACAGAGCAGCAGCCGCCCCACTGACTGATCATAGCTCACTGTCATGCTTATGTACGTACGTGCGTGCTTGTGTGTGTGTGGGTACATGCGCGCAGTGCGCGCGCGGTGCGGTGCGTGCGTTCGCGCGAGTGCGTGCGTGTGTGCGTAACTTGTGGAGTACATGCGTGCGTGCGTACGATGTGGCCATGTGGTGACGTAAAATATTTCGCATTGCTGTTGTTTGCAAATTGCATTGTAAAAAAAACACTCGACTTTAGCCGCCGTGAATGTCAATAGACTGTGGACCGTAGTATTAATTAAGTTATCAGGAGTGAATATAGAGAAGTTATGCCTTATAGTAAAGTATTTAAATACACATTATATAAACTGCACAACTCGGTTTCTGCTGGATGATTATTAGGGTTTTGCATATATTATCAGCCATCATAAATATCACAAAACTAGAAAATCATAGTAATAATGAGAGTTCAATAACAACACAGTAAAGGATTAATTTGTTTGGAATGCAATCATCTTTAATATACACTGCTCCGGTGTGGCTCGAGGTTTGATTGGCGGAGTGTGTAGTATTTGGGAATAGTATATTATATATGTACTATATATATATATTATAATATATATATATATATATTACTAGCAAGGCAACCGCGCGTTGCCCGCCGCGCAAATAAGCGCTCGTGAATAAGTATGTAAAAAATGCTGAAACAGCTAAATACCCAAATATAATCTATCTATCTATCTATCTATCTGTCTTTCTGTCCTGTCTGTCTGTCTGTCTATCTATCTATCTATCTATCCAATATTTATATGTATAGCATGCATGTATAGTAACGCAATGTAAACGCGCATTGCTACAAACGTGAATCCCGTTTTCAGTTTAATGCTGCTACAGGGCCCGTTTATTTAGTGTTAGCTGCCAGGTGGCATTGATTTAATTGCTGCTGCAGCGTGGCCAGTATATTTTCGTTTTTATCCGTTTTTTAGCTTAGATAACCTCGCAAGCGTCAACCAATGCTGCCTGACATTCAGCCACCAAAATTTAACCCCTACTGCGCTCCATCTTTGACATCTTCTTAGAGTGCCTCCGTATTGATTTGCCATCTGTCTGAGAACAGACCAAAGCAGACACACATTCACAAATACGTATTAGATTATGCATGCCACACGTAAGTATGTATTTTTAATTGGCCTAAAACAAGAACAGAAAAGAACCTAACGTGCGTGCCACAACTCATCAATCATCACACGCGCGCGCACACACAGCACCACCGGATTGCATTCGTTCTTCATCCCCAGATTTGGCGCCACGCACATAGGACTCGCACGCCGCTCACATAGACACTACCTTGTCTTCCCGGCGCCCCCTAGGTTACCTTGAGGAAGGTCAAAGTCAGGAACAGTTGCTATGGGGGAGGTCAAGGTCAGGGAGAGTTACCTGGAGGAAGATCAAGGTCAGGGAAAGTTGCCATGGAGAAGATCAAGGTCAGGGAGTTGCCATGGGGGAGATCAAGGTCAGGGAAAGTTGCCATGGAGAAGATCAAGGTCAGGGAGTTGCCATGGGGGAGATCAAGGTCAGGGAAAGTTGCCATATGGGGGAGAGGTCACACTGGTACATCACATCCTCCTCACCGGTCAGCCGCGACATCACGTCGGGCAGTAGCGCCATCTGGTGTTCGGACACGTCGAGCGTGACGAGGCTCGCCGCGTCGGCGACGTCCGGCGGCAGCGCGGCGAGCATTATAGAGCGCGCCACCAGCGTGCGCAGAGCAGGCAGCGCAAACACACGGGCGGGAAGTCCATCCAGCGGGCAGCCGGAGACGTCGAGGGTCGCCAGCGAGGCGGGCAGCCCCGCGGGAAGCTCCGCGATGTCGTTGTCGGACGCGAGGAGCGTGGCGAGGCAGCGCGCACCGGCGGCTCCCTCTGGAAGCCGGCGCAGGCGGTTGCGGGAGACGTCGAGGTGGTGGAGCGACGGCAGACGCTGGAACGTGTCGTCGGGGAGTTCGGCAATGCCGTTCCCACTGAGATTCAGCCTGGAACAACGCGGCAGACGTTCAGTGAGTTAAGGTCAGTGTGACAGGGGTGGAAGTATGGTGGCTCCTCTTACTATCGGCGATGGTTAATTTCCTTTTTTTAATAAGGTAAATGAAAGTTAATTAAAGTAACAACTTGTGTACGTAATGGGAAATAACACTGAGAATAAAGTATAAAATGATAGTTCAATGTAAATGAAGAAAGAGATGCACGGTTATTACTATATGTTATTTCTACTTACTATCATCTGTGATGGTTAAATAACATTTTTTCATAAACAAATAAGTACTTAATTGTGTACTTTACACAATATACACTGAATAATAAACAACACTGAAAAAAAGTGGTAGCAAGCGATGTAGATAACGAAAGTAGTGCAGGGTTTCAGTTTCACCACAGCACCAACGCAAAGTCAAAAGTGCTTGCCGTGGTGCCTCAAACATCGACCCATAAACCAACTCAGCTCTATTCACCACATAACAAATAATAACTGGTTAAAGAACCATAAACAAATGACGGCCATACGTTAACTATGCACTGACACATATTATACGCTCAATCCACAGCTATCGCACATCAACGTAATCTCAACAGACAACGTGACGTTTAACGGCGTGATTCCGAATACACTCTCACCTGACGATCAACGGTGCGTAGGGCAGGTAGAGAGACAGGTCCAAGCTGGTGTAGCCTTCGTCCGGACAGTAGGTCTGCGCATGGACGGGGCAGTTGTAGCGCGACTTGTGCTGACCGGCCGAGAACTTTACCAGCTGGCCCTCTATGTGCATCTGTGCGAGTTCCGTCAGCCGCTGCGCGAACAACAAGTGAACGTCAAAACGATAGACCGAAATTCCACAAATAATCTTCGCAACTCCTGAAAGTTTTTTTTACAAATTTGTTTCCATTCTCAGTTTGAATATTATGATGCGGAATCTATCTTAGAAAATAATATTACATGGCGTGAATCTATGTATACTAGGTATGTAGGGTGACATGTGACATACACTATGCTGAGTTATAAACAGGGCCATACGCAGCGGGGGGGCAGCAGGGGCAGGTGCCCCCCCTAGAGATTTTCAGAGTATGCCTTTTAATGGGACAAATAGGGCAATAGAGGGCGTGGGGAGTACCTTTGCCCCCCCTACAGAAAATTTCCTGCGTATTTGCCCCCCTACAGAAAATTTCCTGCGTACGGCCTTGGTTATAAATGAAATGATATACATGTGTAACATCTGTACAACATGCAGTGTAACAAATATGAAGTACACGTGAATTATATATATCACGTACAAGTGAGTTATATACGATATACGTGTAACTTATATACAACATATGTTACATATATACAATATACATGTAACACATATACGACATACATGTGACCTATATATATACCACATACACATGCATTATATATATGCTATATGTGTAACATATATACAACATACATGTAACAGATATATGACTTATATATGTGGCCTATAATTATCTGATACACATAATCAGGATGTTTTCATAATATGACATGTGACAACATTTCCTGGTTTCTGTGTCACACACCTCAGAGTTTGATGGCAGCGCTGGGTCATAGTCGTGTTCCAGAGACCTGCAGATGTCTCTGTACGTACTCACGAAACAAGAGAACATACTCAGCATGTCCACATACATCCTCACCATGACGGAGATTCCTCGTGAAACCTAGACCGATGCAGCAAACATTGAATTAATTCTTCGACGATTCGTTAACCTTAATTGCTGCGGTATTATTCTGTATTATTGTATTCCGTATGTAGCACTTAACTATAATAGTGTTACCGTATCGAGTGTAATCGTGTCATTTCCAGTAACAATCTTGTCGTAGACTGGTAGCACCACCTACAAACAATAGAAGGTTCTACTGGAGGAACTGCAGCTTTTGTTCGATAATTTAACCTAAATTTGTAGAGGCTAATCAGATATGCAACAATAATTCTCTTATAGTCATAGGAATTATGAAACACTATTGTTATAACAATTATAACTGCCACCACTATCACCATCATCATTATTATTGTCATCACTAACATTATTATTGTCATCACTAACATTATTATTGTCATCACCAACACTATCATTATCATTATTGTTATTATTATTATTGTTTTCATCAACATCATCATCATCATCATCATCATCATCATCATCATCATAATCATCATAATCATCATCATTCATTATCATCATCATCACCATCATCGTCGTCAGCATCATCATTATTTCTCATTCCATGAACAACCGAGATTATTGGAGCAATGACTGGTGGTAGCATTACAGGGATAAGCGTACATTTCTCTGTGACAGCACGACTACGCAGTAGAACCAGACATCAGCCAGCAGCGAGTCAAACGGGATCTCGTCGCAGTCGTATGTTATGCCCTCCATATCTATGAAATGCTCGGCACCTGAAAAGATGCAAAAGACGAAGGTCGATTACCCTCCATCTCTCCTCTCAGCGAAGTATTTCTCTGCGAAGGGACGAATAAGACAATCTATCCCTTCGCAACAAAATATGTATTTATAGTCGATTTTAACAGGAAGATCTAGTCAACCAGCATTGTGACAGGACACACTAAAAACACTGCTTAGCAACGAAGTGCAGCAGAGTAGAAGGTTTTGTGTGCGTGTGTGAAACATCTCGCCTGGCTTGGCCGACCTATCAACATCATCCAGGCAGTGTGGCGGGGTAAGGGGGAGGGGAGGGGCGTGGGTATCCCGGTCAGACAGATTTCAGACAGGTCGATTCCCACTTGCACGCGAATTGATCAAACGTAGATGAACGAGTTGAGGTGGCAGATGCTTCAGAAATGAGACTGAATCGTCACAAACTGAATCTTCATCCACGTAAATAGGAAACTCCCCCGCCCCCAAACTATTTATGCGTGGGTAAAATCTCCCCTCGTCAACAGTGTGATCGTGAAGGGAAGGCGTATCACGTGATTCCGCATAGAATTCTAGAATCTAACATGTTGGATCCACGGGCCCCATTGTCAGAAACCGAATTACTCTTAACATTAGTCCTACAATTTAACTTTCTCTCCTGGACCGGACACTCCGGGACCGGACTCTCTGGGACCGGACTACACACTGCGTATGAGAAACTCGTAACTCTACCATGTTTCTGTCAACGGTTTATGACGCAAAGTTAATGTTAAGACCAATGTTAGGGGAAGTAAGGATGATAAGGATATATAATCTCTCATCAGTCTCCTTATCTAATCACTCTTACATATCTTCACAAAGGCCCCCTTAGACATGGTGTCAATTCATTAATTTAGCGTTCTGTCATAAACTACAGACCATGTAGTTTTTCAAATGTAATATCGTGTGTGGTACTTCTTTTCCATACTGCAGACCTAACTAACTAAGGCTTAATTGGTCCCTAACCCTAACCTCTGATATAACGAACGTGTGTTGTTTTCGTGCTGGTAGCAGCAGTAGTTCATACATAGGAGCAGCACAGAGAGCAAGCCGCACTGATGATCAATAGCTCACTGTCATGCTTGTACGTACGTGCGTGCTTGTGTGTGTGTGGGTACATGCGCGCGTGCGCGCGGGTGCGTGCGTGCGTTCGCGCGAGTGCGTGCGTGTGTGCGTAACTTGTGGGTACATGCGTGCGTGCGTCGGTGTGCATGTGGTGACGTAAAATATTCGCATTGCTGTTGTTTGCAATATGCATGTAAAAAACACTCGACTTTAGCCGCCGTGATGTAATAGACTGTGGACCGTAGTATTAATAAGTTATCAGGAGTGAATAATAGAGAAGTTATGTATAGTAAAAGTATTTAAATACACATTTATAAACTTGCACAACGGTTTCTGCTGGATTGATTATTGGGTTTTGCATTATTATCAGCCATCCATAAATATCACAAGCTAGAAAATCATCAGTAATAATTAGATTCAATAACAACAAGTAAGATTAATTTGTTTGGAATGCAAATCATCTTTATATACACTGCTCCGGTGTGGCTCGAGGTTTGATGGCGAGTGTGGTAGTATTTGGGATAGTATATATATATATATATATATATATATATATATATATTACTAGGAGAGAGAGAGCGAGGACAGAGAGGAATGAGAGCGAGAATGTACCCGGTTCGTGTGGGTGCCGAGCCGTGGCAGCCTCGCGTAGAGATGATCGTTTAGACGGGGAAGCTCCGTCGCGTCCAGCGATCCGTTCTTGTCCAGGTCACACTCCGTGTAGAGGCTGACCACGTCCTGCACATGGTCACGCACACAGTCACGCACACACAACGTCACACGTCAGAAGGCAGCCTCGAACGGAATATACGCACGTCAAGATTACTCTTCGTTGTGCATCTTGTAATTACATACTAATAATAATATATATAATATATATTATATATATTATAATATATATTATAACATAATAACATAAATATAACATAATTATAAACAGTATATAGTTATAATTAGTAAGTAGTAAATAGTATATATAAATTCATGTATATATATATATGTATGTATATTTTTTATTTATTTATATGCGTGCACATCTTGTTTCGATGATAAATTGTGCCCGCCTCCCAGGAGTGGCAAATGAGTGGCAGCGAGTTGCAGGAGTGGCAGCGAGTGCCCAGCTGCAGAGTGCTGCGAGGGCCAGGAGTGCAGAGTGCCCCAGTGCAGAGGTGAGTGCAGGAGTAGGCCAGGAGTGTCACGTTGGCAAATGATGATCGCCACCTTCCTGTAATTTGCCGCTGAGCCGGATGAGCGTGCAATGAACTGTGTAGATTCTCCGCGTCAGGAAAGCGCATAGGCTGGCGCCAGCGCTGCGAATCCACTTCACACCGCACAAGGAGAGGTGCGCGCCAGCCCTGAGGCAGGCGTCGCACACATTATCAAATACAAACCGTCGCAAATTGTTGCGTAACGTTATGCTTCTTAAAACCATCTTATTATAAACTATTATCTCTTAGCGGTTGTTCTAACATGTTAACACAGTTCCTGATCTACTGTGTCTGCTAGATGAACTGAGAACGTAATCACGCCTGCCTGTAGAACATCCTTTCTAGTTCAATCGCGAGTTCAGTAATATTAGCTCGGGCGGAGGTTGACGGCAGGTTACGGGGTACTAAGAGAATGGTCAAGGACAGTGACTTTAGGAGAGATCAAAATCAGGGACAGTTGCTCTGCGGGAGGTCAAGGTCAGGGAGAGTTACCTTGAGGAAGTCAAAGCCTGTCAGGAACTGTGGCTATGGGGAGGGTCAAGGTCAGGGAGTTACCTGAGGAAGCGCAAGGTCAGAACTGTTTGCTATGGTCCGGAGGTCAATCAGGGAGTACTTGAGGAAGGTCAAAGTCAGGAACAGTTGCTATGGGGGAGGTCAAGGTCAGGGAGAGTTACCTTGAGGAAGGTCAAAGTCAGGAACAGTTGCTATGGAGGAAGATCAAGGCAGCGGAAACGTTGCCATGGGGGAGATCAAGGCTCAGGCCGAAAGTTGCCTTATGGAGGGAGAGTCACACTGTACATCACATCCTCCTCACGGTCACCGCCGAACAATCACGTTCGGGCAGCTAGCGCCATCTGGTGTTCGGGACACGCGAGCGTGCATGAGGCTTCAGCCGCGTCGGCCGACTCCGGCGCAGCGGCGGCGAGCATTATAGAGCCGCAGCACCAAGCGGCCCAAGCAGCCAGCCAAACACAACGCGCGGGAAGCTCCCATCCAGCTGGGCAGCGGAGGCACGTCGGTCGCCAAGCGAGCCGCGCGGGCAGCCCGCGCTAAGCTCGCGATGCGTTGTCGGACGCGAGGACGTGGCGAGCAGCGCGCACCGCGCGCGCCCTCTGGAAAGCCGGCGCAGGCCGGTTGCGGGAGACGTCGAGGTTGCGATGGAGCGACGCCATGACGCTGTGGAACGTCGTCGGGGAGTTCGGCAATGCCGCTGTTCCCACTGAGACTTCAGCCTGAACAACGCGCGCAGCACGCGTCAGTGAGTTAAGTCATGTGACAGCCGTGAAGTATGGTGCTCTCTACTATCGGCGCGATGCGTTAATTCCTTTTTTATAAAGCGTAAATGAAAGTTAATTTAAAGTAAACAACTTGTGTACGTAATGGCGAAATAAACACTGAAATAAAAGTATTAAAATCGATAGAAAACTTCAATGTAACATGAAGAAAGAGATGCACGCTTCATACTATATTTATTTCTACTACTATGCATCTGGCATCGGCTTAAATAACATTTTTCATAAACAAATAAGTACTTAAATTGCTGACTTCTACACAATATTACACTGAATAATAACAACCACTGAAAAAAAGTGGTAGCAATCGCGATGTAGATAACGAAAGAGGCCCAGGCGTTTCAGTTCACACAGCCAACCAACGCCCCAAAGTCAAAAGTGAGCTTGCCGTGGTGCCCTCAAACATCAACCCATAAACCATCTCAGCTCTAAACACTCTCACTACATGCACGACATAACAAATAATAACTGGTTAAAGAACCATGAAAACAAATGACGCCATACGAACTATTGCACGGACACATATTATACGCCAATCCACAGCTATCGCCCACATTCAACGGAAATCTCAACAGACAACGTACGTTAACGCCGCGGGACTATCCGGTATACACTCTCAACCTGACGATCAACGGTGCGGGAGCAGTAGAGAGACAGCGCCAACGCTGGTGTAGCCGTTCTCCGCCGACAGTATGTCGTCTGCGCTTGCGACAGGGCAGTTGTAGCGCGACTTGTGCTGAGCGCCGAGAACTTTACCAGCTGCGCCCGCTATGTGCATGCTGTGCCCGAGCTTCCGTCAGCCGCCTGCAGCGAAAACAACAAGTGAACGTCAAAACGATATACCGAAATGCCACAAATAAGCTTCGCAACTCCTGAAAGTTTTTTACAAATTTGTTTCCATCTCCAGTTTGAAGATTATGATGCGGAATCTATCTTAGCAAAATAATATTACATAGCGCTGAATTCTATGTATACTAGGATGTAGGTGACATGTGACATAACACTAGGCTGCAGTTATAAATGAAAATGATATACCACTGGTAACATCTGTACAAAAATGCAGTGTAACCAAATATGAGAGTAGCACGTGAATTATATATATCACCTACAAAGTGAAGTTGTACTATACGATATACGTGTAACTATATATACAACATATGTACATATATTTACAACATAAATGTAACACATATCACGACATACAGTGTGACCCTATATATATACCACATTACAACATGCCATTATATAATATTGCTATATGTGTAACATATATACCAACATACATGTAACAGATATAGACTAATTATATAATGCGCACCTATTAATTATCTGATTACACATAATCAGGAGTTTTCATAATATCACATGATGACAACATTCCTGCGCTGCTTCTGTGTCACACACCTCAGAGTATTGATCCTGGCGCGTGGTCATAGTCGTGTTCCAGAGACCTTGCACGATGTCTCTGTACGTACTCACAAACAAGAGAACATACTCAGGCACTGTCCACATACAGCCTCACCATGACGGACGATTCTCGTGAAACCTCAGGACGATGCGAGCAAACATGAATTAATTCTTCGACGATTCAGTTAACCTTATGGCTGCGCGTTATTATTCGTGTATTTAGTGTATGTCCGTATGTACACTGAACTATAATAGTGTTACCGTATCGAGTGTAATCGTCGTCATTTCCATAACCAATCCTTCGTCCTAGACTGTAGCACCACCTACAACAAGAGAAGGTTCTCACTGTAGGGAACTGCAGCTTTTGTTCGATAATCTAACTAAATTTGTAGAGGCCTAACTGATATGGCACAATAATTCTCCTCATAGTCATAGGAACTTAATTATGAAACACCTATTGTTAAAATAACACATTATAACTGCCACCACTATCACCATCACTCATTATCTATTGTCATCACCAACATATTATTGATATCACTAAACATTTATTATTGTTCATCACCCCACACTAATCGAACATTATCATAGTTGTTATTATTCATATTGTTTCATCAACATAAATCATCCAAAAAATTCCCCATCATCATCTCATCAGCATCATCAAATCATCATAATCATCATCATTCATTATCATCATCCATCCCATCATCGCTAGCAGCCATCATCATTATCTCCATTCCATGAACAAACCGAGATTCATTGAGCCAAGAACTGCGTGGTAGCATTACAGGGAGGCGTACATCTCTGTGACCAGCACGACACGCAGTAGAACCAGACATCAGCCCAGCAGCCCGAGGCAAACGGATGTCTCGACAGTCGCAGTTATAGCCATCCATATCTATGAAATGCTCGGCACCTGAAAAGAAACGATAGTTTGAGAATGTAGTTTGACCAGATTCGAAACTCTCTCTCTCTCTCTCTCTCTCTCGTCTCTAGCTGCTCTATCTCCTGCCTCTCGGCCCTCTCTGCCTCTGCCTCTGCCTCGCCTCTGCTCTGTCTCTGTTCTCTGGCTCTG
>NW_014578379.1:20303-33511 GCF_000485595.1 Priapulus caudatus
CAAGGCAACCGCGGCGTTGCCCGCCGGAAATAAGCGCTCGTTGAATAAGTAATGTAAAAAATGTGAAACAGTAAAATACCCAAAAATATATCTATCTATCTATCTATCTATCTGTCTTTCTGTCTGTCTGTCTGTCTGTCTATCTATCTATCTATCTATCCATTATGTATACATGCATGTATAGTAACGCAATGTAAACGCGCATTGTCAAAGTGAATCCCGTTTTCAGTATTTAATGCTGCTACAGGGCCCGTTTATTTAGTGTTGCTGCAAGGTGGCATTGATTTAATGCTGCTGCAGGGGCCAGTATATTTTCGTTTTTTCCGTTTTTTGCTTAGATAACCTCGAAGGTCAAACCCAATGTGCCATGACATTCAGCACCAAAATTTACCCCTACTGTCCATCTTGACATCTCTAGAGTGCTCCGTATTGATTTGCATCGAGAACAGACAAAGAGACACACATTCACAAATACGTATTAGATATGCATGCACACACGTAAGTATGTGATTTTTAATGCTAAACAAGAACAGAAAAGAACCTAACGTGCGTGCACACTCATCATCATCACACGCGCGCGCACACACACACCACCGGATTGATTCGTTCTTCATCCCCAGATGGCGCCACGCACGATAAGACCTCGCACGCGCTCACATAGACACGTACCTTGTCTTCCCGGCGCCCCCTAGGTCTCTCTCTCTCTCTCTCTCTCTCTCTCTCTCTCTCTCTCTCTCTCTCTCGCTCTCTCTCTCTCTCTTGCCTCCCCTCTCTCCCCCCTCTCTCTCGGTCTCTTCCCCACCCTCTCTTTCTCTCTTTTTTTGCAATCCATACCAGACATCATAAAATCAATCAGACTCAAAATGATTAACTATTCGAAATATAGTTAATAACAAATATACATCAAATAGAAAAGTTATAATATTACAATAATATGCAGTATAAATTATTATTACAATTATGATAATTAATTTAATAAAAAACAATCTAAATTATCTAAGCCCATCAAGTTCACTCAGCAGACACTCTGTGTTGCAGTTTGCCGGCTCTCACCCTTGTGAGCACACAGGAAGTTGATCGTCTGCCGCCGCAGGTCGCCGACGGCGCGTCGGCATGGATACGTCAGCAGCGACGCATCCACGGCGGCCGGAAGCAGTGCAAACAGCAGGCTGTCCGTGTCTAGCGAGTAGAACGCCCGCTCCAGCCTAGCTGCACTCTCGCGCACCAACACTGCCAGCACTGAAACACGCAGCGCAGTAATGGAAAGATTTTTTTGGCATAAAAATTAAAGATAACAATCATTAAGCAATAATAATAATGCATAATTAATAATTATGAAAACATATTAATAAGTAATAATAAGTAATTAATTAACAATTATAGTGCAAATATGTATTAATAACAAATAGGTAAACACTAACTGTAACATGGTGAAGAACTACGATGTCATCTTACCTAGTGGGTTGATTCGACCTGACATGAAGCTGCATGCTGACACAGACAGGCCATATTTCAGGTAGGATGGGTCATGCTTACAGTGCAAGTGTTGCTCCTATTATATAAATACATAAGCGTACATGAAGATGTATTACGCACTTCAACCAACATGAACAGACGTGGTTCTCGTTTGTAATGCAAAAGAGCATTCAAAAACATTACGCGCGCACACACACACACACGCACACACCCGCACGCACGCACACACACGCACGCACACACACGCACACGCACGCACACACACACATGCACACACGCACACGCACACGCACACGCACGCACGCACACACATCCGCACATGCATGCACACGCACACACGCACGCACGCATGCGCACACACGCACGCATGCACGCACGCACGCATGCACACTCACACACACATCCACCCATGCACGCGTACACGCACGCACGCACGCACGCTCACACACACATCCACACATGCGCACGCACACGCACGCACGCACGCACGCACGCACGCACGCTCACACACACATCCACACATGCGTGCGCACACGCACGCATGCACGCATGCATGCTCACACACACATCCACACATGCGCGCACACGCACGCACACACGCACGCACGCACCCATACACACACGCTCGCACGCACGCACGCACGCACGCACACACACACACGATACAGACGAGACTATTCCGTAAAAAGAGAAGGTTACATACAGGATTTGTGAACAGTTCATAAGCAGCAGGTACGGCACCACATTCTGCTAAGTAGTCTGTCCAACTGAAGCCATCATTTGCGCAACCTAGAACAAGCAGAGCAGCAAGAATACATCATTCCTTACTCATGGTGAATAACTTGCCAAGCGATACATGCATTCCTTATTCAGTGCGTGAATAACGTGCTAGAATACATCGATTCCTTACTCTGGTTGGAATTAACTGCAGAATACAGCATTCCTACTCGATGCCGGGGAGCAAGATCCACCACAGCTACCGCGGGGGAGCGGGGAAGCAGCTGTCTGAGGTGATGTGTGGGAATAGTAACTGCCAAGGATACACTTCATTATCCTTCACTCAGGTGATAAAATGCAAGAAACACATTCGCTTATCAAGTGGGAATGAACTGCGGACAGGATCCGTAAACTCGCGGGTACTCATGTGTGAATAACGGCAAGAATACATCATCGCTTACTCTGTGGAAAACTGCAAGAATATACATCATTCCTCTACTCATGGCTGAATAAACAGCAAGAATACATCATTCCTTACTCATGGTGAATAACTGCAAGAATACATCATTCCTTACTCATGGTGAATAACTGCAAGAATACATCATTCCTTACTCATGGTGAATAACTGCAAGCTGAACAACGTATTAGCCAGCGAGCCATGCAGCTGTGATTTGCACGGTCAGTTTTGAAACTGCACGGCCAAAAAAGTAAAAAAAAAAAACAAATTCCGGGGGTGGGGCCCCCGTGCCTCCCACCAATGAGAGGGGGGGGAGAACCCCCTCTCATACTCCTCCCAGTGAATGCCTACGGCGGTCTTGCATGGCTGAGACACACACAAAATTGCACTCCCAAATATTTTTTCTGCACTTCCACAATACTCATTCCTGGCTAATACCCTGAAGCTGAATGCAATCTGTCCTAAACAATTCAACCCTTCTTAACACTTCTTTTACACACTCTGATAAAATCCTTCGATAATAGAAACGATGACAATCAGAGGAAGTGGTATCAAGGGATAAGTGGAGACGATACAACAACGACAACGGACCTTTAGGGGCTTGCAGGGTACCACCCTGGGCAGCAACAAATCCCAGCGGGTGAATGTCTTTATCGTCTGGCGCACATCGATAGTTGAAGCTGAGTGTAAACAGACGAAAATTCAATTTCACTGCAGAACAACAACATCAAACATGTCAAAAGAGCAGTACTTTTACGGTGTCTCCAAAGCCATATTGCTCAAGCATATTGACATTACTCTTGGATTTTTGGATTTGATTATCTAGCACTGTAAGGATTGTTTTAAGGTGTTTATTTTCATTCTCAATTAGTTTTATTCGGCCAAGGATTCTTTCAAGGGTATATTTCATATATTCATACTGAACCCTGATTGGCTACAGCTGCCTGTCAATCATGCAGGGCAGATAAGTCGACGGTTCGGTCGTAACCTTACTTGTCGCTCCATCCGTCAAAGTAAAGCTCGAGAGATGCATCGGGGTTGACGTCGTGGACGGTGGCGACGCACGTCAGATGTGGATTCTTCCTGTCCAGTGCCTCTAGCTTCATTCCCTTCTCAAAACCCGCCACGCGCGATAGTGTGCCCTACACACACATACATACACACACACATAATTATACATATACATGTGTATACATGTGTATATATATCAAGTGATATATATCAAGTATATGTATATATATATATAAAAGGAATCGTAAGGATATTAATTACATGCTAAATACTACTATATTTGATTTACGAACAGCAAACACACTTCCTCTTAGACACACATCGCCCTCTCTGTGCAGTTCTCTATGTCGGGTTATGTTCACCTCGTATGATGAGTTCCTGAAAGTCGCCGCGGCGCCGGCCGCCAGGGTCACGCGAAGGTCGGCTAGCAGACGCTCCTCCTGCCGTGCGTTCTCATAGGGCAGTCTAGCGGCAGCAACCACCTGTAGTGGATCATGTATATATATATCAATGGTTCATAATAGAGATCCGATAATCCGATAATCCGATAATCTCTATTATGATATATTGATATATACGTGTGTGTGTGTGCGTGTGCGTTTGTGCGTGTGTGCGCGTGTGCGTGCGCATGTGTGTGTGTGTATGTATGTACATGTGTGTGTGCATGCATGCATGCGTGCTGTGTACATCCTAACTAAGTACTACACCATAATTCCATCGTAAGTACAGCATAATTACATCATAAATACACCATATATGTACACAGTAGGTAAATTGCAAGTACATTTGCACATTATGTGAAAGTGTCAATGACACTGTAGCTCACCTTGAGTGTGATTGAAGAGGGAGGGGGGATATATAAAGCAAGAGTACGTATATATGGGCGAACTCCCATTATATAGCATATCTCCCATTATATACTCTTGATAATGATATATGCATAAGTTTTGATGCGAAAATAAATGTTTCAGATCTGAAAATCTGAAATCTTGACGAGAGATGGCGCTACGCCTAAATGATCGCCATTTTGGCTTTCGAATATCGCGCAAATAAAAACAATAAAATATTCCAGTCAAATTACTGTAACGAAGAATCTAAAACACAATATTACACGTATATAGGTATGATTGTAGAGTTGTTGACCAGTTAGACGAAATAAACGTAATAGGACGTTGTCATCTCTCCCATAGGAGTAACAACTGTTTTGGGGCTAGCCTTACACATTCACATACCAAAATTTAACAAAATCAAATTAATTTAGATGGCCATTTCCATTTTTGCCAAAAAGTAGACGTGGCTCGAAAGTAGGTCGACTGGCGTGCTCCAAAATAGGACGTTCAAACCTCTCCCATAGTGGTAGCAACTGCATGCAATTTGAAACATGGGGGTCAAACGGTTCTCGAGTTATCGTTGACCGTAGGCAGGCACTGAAATGCATAGTGAAATTGCCAAAATCTACCTAAATTGCATAATTTAAAAAAATATATCAAAACCTGTGTGATATGTTTTGGGGCCAGTCCTCATTCGTTCACATACCAGAAATGAGCAGAATTAACCCATTGAACCTGAACTGACTTGTGGCCATTTCCATTTTTGCCAAAAAGTGGACGTGGCTCGAATGTAGGTCAACTGGCGTGCTCCAAAATAAGACGTTCAAAGCTTTCCCATAGGAGTAACAACCATATGCAATTTGAAACATGTGGGTCAAACAGTTCTTGAGTTATCGTTGACCGTAGCCAAATGTTGACGGACGTACGATATGGACGACACCCCATAGCAATAGCTCATCTTGACGATGTCAAGGCGAGCTAAAAATGTCGTACCCTGTCGTCCACGTGAACCTCCACGACGTAATGCGGTGCTGCCACCAGTGGAGGATCCATCACGGACTCGCCATTATGGGATGCCATGCTGGAGTCACCTGCCGCTCCCTAGACGTGTGAATGTAAGCGACTAGTGAGGGAGTTAGCTGGGATCACACGGTTATGCATGTTTCTATTGCAAGCTCACCCTAGCATGGAATATATGAAAGATATGACACCATGCAACTGTATTGACATTATGTTATGAATCCATTCATGCCCAATCTTCTCAATTCTCAATCTCCATTCTCAATTCCTTTCTCTCCTCCTTTCTGTGTATATATATATATATATACCTACATATATGCAGAAATATTTCATAATCTCTGGCATGAAGGAGAGCTCTACCTCTGTTGTTATGCTCCACTCTACAATGCTTCCACGCTCGACAGCAGTGGGCATGACGCGGGATGACACCGAATCCCTCGCTGCCTGCTGTTCCGCCGGCGATGTCACCTCTACGTGACCTTTGTTCGGATCCAAGGACATTCTAACCTTCCCTTCGCTAAAATGCATAAATATGTATAATATCATGCAGGAGTGAACGCACATATACTAGATTCAGATCTCTAACATGTACTAGCTAAATATCTTCCAAGTCGTTTATGCAATGTCAATGCAGTACCCAAGAAAGCGATATAAAAATACCCAAAAATATATCTATCTATCTATCTATCTATCTGTCTTTCTGTCTGTCTGTCTGTCTGTCTATCTATCTATCTATCTATCCATCTATGTATACATGCATGTATAGTAACGCAATGTAAACGCGCATTGTGCAAAGTGAATCCCGTTTTCAGTATTTAATGCTGCTACAGGGGCCCGTTTATTTAGTGTTGCTGCAAGGTGGCATTGATTTAATGCTGCTGCAGGGGCCAGTATATTTTTCGTTTTTTTCCGTTTTTTGGCTTAGATAACCTCGAAGGTCAAACCCAATGTGCCATGACATTCAGCACCAAAATTTACCCCTACTGTCCATCTTTGACATCTCTAGAGTGCTCCGTATTGATTTGCATCGAGAACAGACAAAGAGACACACATTCACAAATACGTATTAGATATGCATGCACACACGTAAGTATGTTGATTTTTAATGCTAAACAAGAACAGAAAAGAACCTAACGTGCGTGCACACTCATCATCATCACACGCGCGCGCACACATACCACCGGATTGATTCGTTCTTCATCCCCAGATGGCGCCACGCACATAAGACCTCGCACGCGCTCACATAGACACGTACCTTGTCTTCCCGGCGCCCCCTAGGCCGACGAACATCAGCTTTGTGCGCTTGCACTCGACCGATCCGGTCTTCAGGCGACGCAGGTAAGCCATGACCGCCTGGAAACCGTGCACAACTATCTCTTTGGGTGGTGTCCTCATTAGTGGGCACGACTCCACACCTAGCTCTATAACACAGCGACATCACTGCACATTAATATGAGCCGATCAACCTAGGGCCCGTTGTTTTTGTATGACAATTTTGTTTTTATATGCCACGAAGCTAAGATGCGATATATAGCGATAAAAAATGTGAAAAAGCCAGATGAGTTGAATACCGTGACGAAATGATGCCATAAATACCTGTGAGTAGCAATGAGTAATAATATTGATAATGATAATAATATTATTATTAATAATAATAATGATGAAGATGATGATAATAATAATATTATCATTAATAATAATGATGATGAAGTTGATGATGATGATAATAATATTATTATTAATAATAATAATGATGATGAAGATGATGATGATAATAATAATATTATTAATAATAATAATAATAATAGTAATAACAACTGTAATCTGGTAATGCGTTCTCCAGCAACGTAACGTGACTACACACCTGTGAGTGGCAGGTCTGACAGCTCCTCAGACAGGCTCTCCAGCTGTGGGCAGTAGCTGATGTTAAGCTTCTGCAGTCTGTTCAGCATCCGCACTTCCCCCGGGATGAACTTAATCGCCTGGTAGGAGAGGTCTAACGAGACGAGATGCACGAGAGAGAAGATCTGAGGTGGAAACCCTCCCAGCTTGTCCTCTGCAAGGAACACGAGTCATCCGTTACCATGAGAATATGACACGAGTCAAAGGGAAGACTGAAATAACATAAATTATTGTGCTACTATCGATACGAAACGAAAAATTTATTTAATATATTCCGTTATCCTACGATACGTGATTATTATGCCAAGTTGATATGATAATCCCAATGCAAATACTTACAATTCACATATCAGTCTGAGTGAGATATTGCCCCCCCCCCTCACCTCCACCTCTTCCCTGGCCATTGTTACTAGGTCAGTGAAGCTCACTACAGTTTGCACGCATACACGCACGCATACACGGCGAAATGTCGACCGTGCAGCCCTTCATCACTAAGAATCGTTTTCAGAACGTTCTATCAAAACACTGATTGGCCAGAGCAGCCTATATATATACACGAGCTGCCTCCGCGCTTCTCGCAGTTATATCGCGCTTCGCGCATCGGCAGTTATAGGCGAGGCGCCACGCGCCTCTGCATCCGGTAAGAAAATGCCCCGCGTGAGAGCCGAGACAGGGACAAATTTGACACCATGAAAACTGCATAAAATGTGCCAATTTGGCTGTATTTGTGTGCATATCTGTCTTACCTCTGTATCAATAGTAAGAAAATTAGAACCGAGCACTTTGCGGTAAGGTCGATGGAAATGCATCAAAATTCAGCTTTGTTTATAAAACAAAACAAGCATATTTCCTTAAAAGCTGCACAACAATTGCATCAACAATATTCAAGAATTGCGGCACGGCGCAGTGCGTAGGACTGGGTCGCGTAGGTTTTTGTAAGCCATGTGTGTACGCGGGCGTACGGGGTTACAGCCATGTACCAGTCTCAACCAATCACGACCAAGTGATAGCAGCAGCAGCAGGACACGCCGCTAATATATATATATATATATATGACCCAAGAGGAAACACAGCCATCATAAGCCTGTGGTTGGCCGTGCTGCAGGACAGAGAGAGAGAGAGAGAGAGAGAGAGAGAGAGAGAGAGAGAGAGAGAGAGAGAAATATACTAGATTCAGATCTCTAACATGTACTAGCTAAATATCTTCCAAGTCGTTTATGCAATGTCAATGCAGTACCCAAGAAAGCGATATAATAGTGATAAATGTGTAAATGGCAGAGTTTTTACAGGAAAATAGAGTACTGCTAGTATCTTCTATGTGGTTTCTCTAAATAAATATGATGAGAATAATATAAATAACCATAAATGGGGATTCTATATTCCTCATATTACAATAGTGGCCAATTTGTGGTGGCCATGTCGAATGTGTTTTAATATGTCATTACTTACTTACTTGCATGCAACACACATTTGCATTCGACTTTATGTAAATTAACCTGATTTTATATTGTAATTTTAAGCTTGTTTTACACTATTTGTAGGCAATATAACTGTGAAGGTAAATTGGTGGATAAAACCAGGGGGGATGCCTCCTTAGTTATGCAGTATTTACTGTCGTCTGCTATACATACCCGACAACTAACTGCACTGCAGGGGGCGCTCCGAGCAGAGGAACGATCGTGACGGTGCTGTTGACAGCGCAGGAGATTGAACAAGTGAGCAGCTGCTGTGACGTGTTCCTGAGCAGGTTTCCCTGGGACTGTATCGGAGGCGACATCTGTAGGGATCTGATGAAAGCTGGAAACAGCTCAGAACCTCTTGCCTACAAGTACCACGATATAACACATAGTTGAATTAGTGTTGTGTTTGTATAAATACTGAACATGCACAGTATTTAACATTTTCATGAACGTACTATGAAATATAATACAGGCTGTGTTCGTATAAACACTGAATATATACAGCATTTACATGTACATTATGACATTTTTTGCTGTACCTTCTTCCATCGTGACATACCAAAAACTATCATGGACTTACAGCAGCAGTTATAGCAGCCACGTACATGCTGCACAGCATATAACTTACCCACAGAGTGCGCTGGCATGCCGCACACATCCCACAGGTGGTGCATGAGTGCCCACTGCTGCTTCCTCCACCGCACAGAGTGCATGCCTCCGCCGATGCCACGTTCCCGTGATGCTGCATCACAAGTTCTGCACAACAGAGACTATACGTGTAACTGTGTAGTTCACACATAACTGACAGACAGCAGTATATAACTGTGTTAGAGAATACCTCCATAGAACAGCCACATGTCTGTAAAGGACACCTTTTGGCGTTTCCGGTGATTGACACTTATATGCAGTTTTGACTGTATTCATAAACATATATATAGATTTAATTTACAGAAAATATGAACAAAAACGTTCATAAGAATTAGTCTTAGAAGAAGTGAAGCAAGTGAAAAAGAGTCAAAAAGTACAAGTAGACACAACAATAGTTAAAGCCTTGTTATGGTTAGAGAAAATATTTACATAAATGAATGTCATGTAAGGAGGTAAACAACATATGACCCTATATCACGTCTAGCAATAATAATAAATAATAAATAATAATAACTTACTGATTTACACTGCAGACATTATATGCAAATATGTTCACATTACAAATTAAGGCTACTTACTATGAACTACAATACTGTAAATTGTATAGGTACTAAGATCACAACAAATCTTAAATCTCCTACAACACTTACCGGCGAATAAAACGCAACAACATACACGGGCGTCACGTCAAAATATGAGTAAAAAATATGAGAAGCACTTAAACGGCAGGAAGGTAGATACAACTCCTAGTCACACGCACGCACACGCACGCGCACACAGGTATGCTCCCACGCATGCACCCACGCACACACACACGCACGCACGCACCCACCCACGCACGCACGCGCGCACGCACGCACGCACGCACTCACCCACACACGCACGCACCCACGCACGCATGTATGCACATACGCACACATGCATGCACGCACACATGTAAACGACGGTAGCTATATTCAGCGATGCCTGAGATCATGCAACCTTACCAGGCAGTAGCAGCAGTGATCTGCTCAGCTTCATCTGGCAGACGGAGTGAGGACAGGCAGCGCCATCTGTTGGATCAACTGGAGTCTCCCACACACAGACGAGGTGTGGTGCTTTGACTTTAAGGCACAGTTCCACAGAATAGTAACCCTCCAGCTGCAAGGTATGTACCGTGTTAGTAACAATCACACTGAAAAGCAAAACACGTAGGTTTTAATTTAATTGACCTTATTTCTGCATTTAGCTTACTCAATCTCATTGAACAACAATTCATAACTCAACAATTAACCTCACTGAAAGAACGTAGTTTTTAGTTTTATTGACTTCACGTGTCCATTTAGATTTTGGTCAATAAATTACGGGGAAGTATGACACATTTACATGTATAGATAATTGTAAATGCAGCTTGGGGTTTTGATAACAAATAGTTACATACGTATCCATTTTCAATATTACTCACTGCTGATATGCATACATAATACACAGTAATTTAACTGTAAATGAGAACAAAGACGAAAGTAAATATTTATTCACGGCAAAACTGTGAACACAGCAACACTACAACTGTGTGGAAAACTACAGAAATGGAGAAAAAATCAACTCAACCCATTTTAACCAGATATAAATAGAAATATTTAGATTCCTAACCATGTAAAGGCTACACCACATTCCCACTTGAACCACTTGATGCAAGGGTAATTGGACAGTGATACTGCCTTTGCCATAGGTCTGTCAGCAGTGACACCTATACTATACAATGACTGAAGGTAGGCCTTTCAGTGGAAGAGAAAAGATGTGGAAGATCGTGTATGAACCAGCTTCGGTTGAGCTGCAACCACGAAACAGCAAGCTCAACATATATATAAATATATATAACTCATTATTAATTAGGGTCGTTATTATTGATCAGCTCATCGCAGTCTCTATACCTGACACCAATAGGATGGCAACGACACACACACAGCACGCCTGCACCACGGCACAGTGCCACACGCACGTGTGCACGCATGCACACACGCGTATGCACGCACGCACACACGCATGTATGCACTCACTCCAATAGGCACGCGCGTACACACACGCACACGAAGGACACGTGTGCAACAGTGCCACACGCATGCATGCACGCACACACGCACGCACACACGCACACAGCGCGAACTGACATCACGCACGGCACACAAAATTCTGCTCCACTGCTGCCTGCCGGCTGTACCTGGTAACCTACGCGCTGCTCGTTACAGATGTACTGCATTGACAACGAGCACAGGCCTAGCACGTACTCCATGCACTCGCGCGGCCCCGTCTCCCCCGCCGCGGGCATCGCCACGCTGTCCGGCGGCCGCACCACCCTCGCTGCCATCTCCAGCTTTGCTGGCGCTGCCGGGGGCAAGCACAGGCGTTCAACAACCAACTAGCTTCCCCAGCTTTACTTTTTTTCTTTTTCTTTTATTGTATTTTATTTGGGGGGGGGGCTTAACCTCTACTTACTCTTCGGTTTCTCACTCCTAGTGGAAATTTTCACAGTGTAGCTTATACTCACAATGCAAGAGGGTTTCACCACTACGTGACTGGCCGAATGTGATTCTAACATTAGTACCTAGACATTTCCGTAGCAGTAGAGGTAGCATTAGTACATATCTTACCTGTATATTTATTATGTGTCTCGCCTGTACATTAGCACACAGTTTGCCTGTACAATAGTGATTAGTACATTTATACACACATCACCTGGACAATTTAGCACACAGTTCACGTGAACATTAGTGATTATAGTACATTTGTACACACAAAATCTGTCTCTATTAGTAAAGCAGATGAGGTCTATGTCCCCCTGACCTCTGTTTGACCTAGCTCGTTTAGCTATTTCTGACTAATTTTCAGAGAAGTTAGTCAGAAATAGCTAAACGAGCCAAGTCCAACAGAGGTCAGGGCGACATAGACCCTACGAGCATTAGTAAATGCCTCACCTTAAATTAATACACACTAACCGTACGTGTAACCTGTACATGAGTACGCACCTGTACATAAGTACACACCTGTACATGAGTACACACCTGTACATGATTACGTACCTGTACATGAGTACACACCTGTACATGAGTACACACCTGTACATGAGTACACACCTGTACATGAGTACACACCTGTACATGAGTACACACCTGTACATGAGTACGCACCTGTACATGAGTACACACCTGTACATCAACACACACCTCTACATGAGTACACACCTGATGTGGAGTCAACGTTGGTGAGCATCACGGTGACGTCAACCCCCGCGTGGCGCAGCACGAATCCGCTCGACCACGCGATGGCGACGGTGACATAGCGTGACAGTGCGG
The DNA here is from genome assembly GCF_000485595.1 of Priapulus caudatus. Classification (NCBI taxonomy): domain Eukaryota; kingdom Metazoa; phylum Priapulida; class Priapulimorpha; order Priapulimorphida; family Priapulidae; genus Priapulus; species Priapulus caudatus. Next base: position 33,157 of record NW_014578379.1, read on the forward strand.
TGACGAGACGCGGCAGCAGTGACGCCGCGTGCTGGTGACACAGCGTGTACGCGTGCACCATCTCCTGCTCCGTAGCTAGCAGCTTTGGCCGCCAGTAATGCTTCTGAAATCACACCCGGTGATTGCGATCAGTGCAGTTCGGCATAGATGTTGAACATTGGTTTAGTACAGTTTTTCAATTCAAATCTAGTGTAGTATAGAATAGTTTTTAATACAATTTTAATTAATATGGAATGGTTTTGAATGCAATTTTACTTACAATAGAATAGATTTTAATAAAATTTTACTTGGTATAGAATGGTTTTTTAATGCAATTTTACATAGTATAGAATAATTTTTAATATAATTTTATTTA
>NW_014578379.1:37940-50234 GCF_000485595.1 Priapulus caudatus
CTCTCTCTCTCTCTCTCTCTCTCTCTCTCTCTCTCTCTCTCTCTCTCTCTCTCTCTCTCTCTCTCTCTCTCTCTACATATGTATATTATATATATATTATATCTATATATATATATAGAGAGAGAGATAGTATACACATCGACATAAATACCTTATAGATATATAGATACATGTATTACGGATTACTAGATTAGCAATTATATATTGTATGCTGATTCATTCTTACCCAAGCATTTTTTTTCACAAATGCAAAAAAGACTAGGTTCCAGTAAAGTATTACGAGTTGTGGGAATATGTTATGCCATAAACAAGCAGGGACACGTACATATCATCACTGTAAAATTAGACAACTGTCAAAATAACTGCACGCCTTTGCCAGCTATGAAACACGACAAGTGACAGCGAGATGACGACTTTAGGACGAGGACGATGGACGAGGACGACTTTAGGAGGACGACTCTAGGAGGACTTTAGTAGGACTTTAGGACCTTAGAACCTTAGGACCTTAAGGACTTAGGGACCTAAGGACTTAAGGGACTTAAGGACCTGAGGACTTTAGGACCTTAGGCGACTAGAAGGACTTTAGGAGGACGACGATGGCGAGGTTAACTCGGACAAGGACAGCTGCTGCCATCTATTGAGCTGACGTGGAGTTATTCTTGGGTGTCTCGCAGCCTCACCTGAACACGGTTCCCTCATTGACACCGCACGTCTTGTGCAGCTGCAGCAGTGTCTTTGTGACGGCTGATGGATCAGTGTTGTGCAGCACAAACACAGAGTCTGGGTACTGGAAACACAGACAGCAGCAGTAGCAATTAAGTTAATACCAGCACAGACACAGTCTGGGTACTGTAACACCCAGAGAGCAGCAGCAGCAACAAGGAATTAACACCAGCACAAACACAGTGTGGGTACTGTAACACACAGGCAGCAGCAGCAGCAGCAGGGAGTTAACACCAGCACACACACAGTGTGGGTACTGTAACACACAGGCAGCAGCAGCAGGCAGCAGCAGGGAGCTAATTAACACCACAGCAGGGGCACGAGCCGCTGCACAAGACAGCACAAATCAGAGAGGTGGAAGGTTTCCGACTTATATTAGAAATGAACAGGATCAACTACATATGCACACCGTGCAGCTCTTTTTACAAATGTTCCTTATGTCCCAGCCAGAATGAACAAGTGTAAGCTATAGCCTGCATGTTACACCAACTGCATTTATCGACTTAATTGCTGCTTGACGTGAGTAACAGACACCTTCAGCCAATCATTGTTGGGATACGCTGCTTAGCAACGAAGAGCATCAATATGTGTTATACAATTTCATAGAATTATTAATGCAATTTGTTGCGCATGCATAAAAATACACGTGTAAACCGGTCTAGGTTCACCAACTACGAAACAAAATCCAATGATAGCGTGGTTATCTCCCCAAGATGGAGAGGTCGATTCTATACTAAAACTATGCTAAACTATACTAGAGTACATTACAAACTGTACTAAAAAACAATCACGCCGCGAAGATTAATCGCTGTTACCTGACTTAGAATCGATGCGATGTGACTGGCAAACAGGCTGACGTTGCCCTGTGCAGGCACGCTGGCATCTGACATCAACAGATATATGCATCGGTGGCTAGCAAACAAGGGCAGTAAGTCCTGCGATGTAGGAAAGCATTCATTCACTCACACGTACATTTACGCATTTCTGATCGAATAACAACTGGTTCTAATTTCAAAGGACTGAACAATGACACACAGATTTCCAAGGTGGTTGAAGCAGCATATGGTGTAGTGAAATCCATATATATACGAGATGTGATCAAAAGGTTGAGAAAATATAAGAATAAAATGCATTTGTTCACACCTATGGACCATGTCAGCAGACAAGGATACAGTACAGAAGATGTGAATGGAAGGAAGGGAGGACAGGAGTTGGTGAGGGAAGCAGAAAGGGCAGGGAGGGTGGAAAGTATGGAGGGAGGTAGAGGAAGGAGAGAGAGATGGAGGTAGGAAAAGAATGAGGAAAGCAGTCAGGAAGGGGAGGTTGGAGACTGGGAGAAGGAAAAAAAGATGGTAGAGAGGCAAGGAGCTAGGGAGTGAGGTCGAGGGGAGGGGGAAGGAAGACAAAGAACAGAAAGTTAAATGATTCTCAATACTTTCAGAGATGGCCACACTCTTGCACACGTACCCAAGTACACTGAAACAAGTTGTAAGAGTATTTTCCTTGCTTCGGTGTCCAACGTCTGTGAATTGCGACAGGTTTTTCAGCCGGCGACGGCTGTTTTCCGTTAATGATAGCATCCAGAACGTTGTCAGGGTCTGTTCCAGCAGTAACCACGACTAACTTGTACTCTGTCACTTTGAGTCGGTGTTCTGTCCCTAAAAATCACGAACCAATATCAAGTTAATTCATTGATGTACAAAGTACACTCACAATAGCAATTCAAATATTTCTTCAAATATCAACACTCAGCAACGATGCTAATCTCGCACAGATTTAGATTAGATTTAGCCGTACGCTGTTGATACGTATCTGAGGACAAAATCTTGTACTGGGAAAATGTAGCAGAATGTATATATAGATTTCATATTGGCCCAAATAGTTGGAAAAAGGTCTTCAATTGTTTAAAGAAACTGTAAGGCAATTAAGGATATACAGTATTACACTCCCATATAAATACTGGGAATTTTTATGGCAGATTACAGCTAATCCTGTGCAAACATTTGTAGTATTCACTGAGGTGTTTGCTGGCTTACCTTAGTAGTATTTATTGAGGGGTTTGCTCGATTACCTTTGTAGTATTTGCCGAGGGGTTTGCTGGCTAAGTATGCGGCGGGAGGCGTGATGAGGGGGCATCCACTCAGCGTTAGCTGTATGTAGAGGTTGCGCGGCTCGGGGACGGTCCCCACGAACCCCCCGACCATGGAAACCTTCTCCAGCTGATCACTGCCGTCAAACAACGCCACCAGGGTGCGCTCCGACATAAGCGGACATCCGTCCAGAGTCACCTGCGACGATAACAACTTCCGTTGCCATGCCGACGTCATATCTCTGAACGAGGAAGCAGTGATGCAGTCTTTGGCATCACATCGCAATAAGAGTGAAGACGCAGCCAGAAAAACACATGGTAAAGGGCTTTGCATGCATTACCCCCGGCTGCTTGGATATATAAACATAGTATCACTGCTTCAGTAAGCGAGAAAATAGCGTGCTATTAACTCAACTATTAATTTTACTCGCCATACTTGCAACCCATCAAAACCGAACCAAGTCATCAATACAAAACAGCGCATTAAACTAGGGTCTGGGTATATAGAGTAGGAAAGATAGATTACAGATATAGGCCTGAACATTTGTACACATATACATGCACGCACGCACATACGCATGTACGCACGCATGCACCACGCACGCACATACGCACACATTACCGCTTCTAGTTTCTTCGTTGCCGCCACCAGCCATCGCGCCGCCTGGTCGGTGAGGTGCAGGCAGCCCGTGAGGTCGACCGACGTCAGGTAGATGGCGCCGGCATCAGCGAGCACGAGGAAGAACAGGTCGGTCAGCTGCTCAGTGCCTGCCAGGGTCAGCGAGACGAGCGCCGCGCCGGCAGACAAGACACCCTGTGATGACGACGACGACAACGACAAAGGAAGGGGGTGAAGGAGGATTCGTGAGAGTTACGTACGATATCGTCGTGTGAAGACGACGCAGTACGTGCCACCGTGTTAAACCTCGAGCGTGTGTATTATACTATTATAGGCGGGAAAATTACGTATTGAATATATTGATTGTATGATTAGTTGATTATGCTATATGATATTACGTGTTATTTTATTCCTGATATTATAAGGTTTTATATGCAAAGATATCATGCGATACATTGTTATATCAAGCACTATATATATTATTGGAAGTAAAAAATATTATGATGATTGCATGTATTATTAATTGATTGGTATTATATTTAAAAAAATGTTAAGATTGAATGTTGACTAATTAAAAAATATTTTAATGCACCTTTACTTTCTCCAGAGGAAATCTCTTTGAATTTGAGTCACTGAATGCTTCAAATAACTCTTTCCTTCCAAGTGAGATGTCTGAAAAGATACCATTAATGTAGAGTCAAACCTGTGCTATTGGCCACCACCTCTCGGATAGTCACCTGTCTTTAAACATGTTAAAGAACATTTATTGTGGATTCCTTAAATTGACATTTAAGTAGTTAAATCACCTAAAGGGCTCTTCTATAAAGCATACTTTCAGGTTTCCATATATGAACCTTATATAAAGGCATAACTGTATATTAAAGATACACGTATTATGCGAAATTTCATTAATTTTTCATTTTCATTCTTATTCAATGGCTATAACACTCGGTGCCACCTCTGTACATGCTTATTTGTCCATATAATGATGCCTGTAAACTTTCAGAGCATTTTGATTGCCTGCATACGTGTAGTGAGCCGTGCCCCTTTAAACACACATTCACTGATGACGTCAGAGACATGATCCAACTATAGCTTGTTCACAGTATTCATTATGCCAGAATCTATCAGCTTCAACCCTTCTACAGCAGGCAACTGGCAGAGATAGTTGAAATTGCTGCGCGGTCAAATAATAAATAAATAATAGAATAAATAAGTTAATAATACCAAATTAATTCTTGACGATTTAGGAAGCATGAATACATTTTGCGCTTACTCGATCGTCTGACCCCAAGTTCTTGAATATCTCTGTCAAATCCTTCTCAGCAAACACGGGTGTTCCTGCAGTCACACACGTCACATCTATCCTGTGCATGAGATTTTTCTGCTTTCCGAACAGGTCGTTAAACAAGCTTTCCGCTCCTCCCAAGTCTGTCATCACGGGCTTGTCGTCAACGGTCGGAAAATATAGCAGTGTCCCCTAGTGGTAAACACAGACAACTTACAAAACTACGAAACAGTACGCAATTTACATCATACACTTTTAGACGTGTACGCCGAGTATGTTAATTTTAAATTTTCTCATCTGTAACCAAGAAAGAAAAACCGGTCACACATCAAGATACGTGAAGCAAAGCGTAAATTCGACGACGGCGCGTCGACACGAGCATTCGCGCACAACTCACAAGATTGTTCAACACCTCCAGCGCCTTCAGAAACGCACGATGGTTCTGCCCGTAGGGGGCGCCTGCGGCGTCGTCTAGCTCGGCGGCGGTAACGAGCAGGCGGTTGCCGGGGAGGCTGGGTTGTACGCGGGTCAGGAAGCCTTTGTCTAGGTAGACGAGCTCAGGGCAGATGGCATTCACACTCTGCACGGCATCCTCCAAGATTGCTCTCACGTCTGATGTCTTCTGCAGCATCATCGGAAGTTAATTAATTAGCATTATTATTATTATTTCCAAAATGGATCACTGCATTAGCCGGTAGCTTCTGGGTTGGCCGTGTCCCAACCTGGGGAATTATTATTATTATTATTAGCATCATTATTATTATCATTACTATTACTATCCTCATAATTTATCTTGCTAGAGTAAATGCAGGATTACAAATGAGTAATATTGGCTGGTTCCCCTTCTATCTGCAGCCACTTTCTTCACATTAATTTTCAATTTAAGTTCGAAAGGTGTAGTCAGCAAATAGATAGAAGATTATTATTATTATTATCAACATCATTATCATCATAATCATTATCATGATCATCACAATTCCTTATTTTGACGTCACAGCGTCATCTTTACACATAAATACGTCAATGATTGCTTATATATAATCATGTATCGTGGAGCGGGGGCATAGATGGACACGTGGAGGAGGTTGCACGTACGTCCAGGGAGACGATGGGTGTCAACATGACGCGCCGCAAAACGTATGCTTCGTCCTTCGTACGCCCGAGAAATCCAATGATCCTGCCAAGCTGTATCTGGTCACTGAAGCTCAGCCGCTCCAAGTTACTATACCACGTATGAACGAGATTAGGATCTCTCTCTCTCTCACTCTCTCTCTCTCTCTCTCTCTCTCTCTCTCTCTCTCTCTCTCTCAGCAGGCAGCAGCAGGGAGTTAACACCAGCACACACACAGTGTGGGTACTGTAACACACAGGCAGCAGCAGCGAGCAGCAGCAGCAGCAGCAGCAGCAGCAGCAGGGAGTTAACACCAGCACAAACACATGGTGGGTACTGTAACACACAGACAGCAGCAGCAGCAGCAGCAGCAGCAGGGAGTTAACACCAGCCAACACACGTGTGGGTACTGTAAACACACAGCGAGCAGCAGCGGCAGCAGCAGCAGCAGCGCAGGGAGTTAACACCAGCACACACACAGTGTGGGTACTGTAACACACAGGCCAGCAGCAGCAGCAGCAGCAGCAGCAGCGCAGCAGCAGGGAGTTAACACCAGCACAAACACAGTGTGGGTACTGTAACACACAGACAGCAGCAGCAGCAGCAGCAGCAGCAGCAGGCGAGTTAACACCAGCCACACACACAGTGTGGGTACTGTAACACACAGGCAGGCAGCAGCAGCAGCAGCAGCCGCAGCAGGCCAGGTTAACACCAGCACACACACAGTGTGGGTACTGTAACACACAGACAGCAGCGCAGCAGGCAGCAGCAGCAAGCAGCAGGGAGTTAACACCAGCACACACACAGTGTGGGTACTGTAACACACAGACACGCAGCAGCAGCAGCAGGGAGTTAACACCAGCACACACACAGTGTGGGTACTGTAACACACAGACAGCAGCAGCAGCAGCAGCAGCAGCAGCAGCAGGAGAGTTAACACCCACACAACACAGTGTGGGTACTGTAACACACAGCAGCAGCAGCAGCAGCAGCAGCAGCAGCAGCAGGGAGTTATAACACCAGCACACACACGACAGTGTGGGTACTGTAACACACAGACAGCAGTAGCAGCAGCAGCAGTAGTAGCAGCAGCAGGGAGTTAACACCAGCCACACACACAGTGTGGGTACTGTAACACACAGACAGCCAGCAGCAGCAGCAGCAGCAGCAGCAGGCGAGTTAACACCAGCACACACACAGTGTGGGTACTGTAACACACAGGCAGCAGCAGCAGCAGCAGCAGCAGCAGCCAGCGGAGTTAACACCAGCACACACACAGTGTGGGTACTGTAACCACAGGCAGCGCAGCGCAGCAGCCAGCAGCAGCAGCAGCAGCAGTGCAGGGCAGTTAACACCAGCACACACACAGTGTGGGTACTGTAACACCAGCCAGCAGCAGCGGCAGCAGCAGGGAGCTAATTAACACACAAGCAGGGGCACGAGCCGCCTGCCACAAGACAGCACAAATCAGAGAGGTGGAAGGTTCCGCACTTATATTAGAAATGAAACAGGATCAACTACATATGGCACACCGTGCAGCTCTTTTTACAAATTTTTCCTTATGTCCCAGCCAGAATGAACAAGTGTAAGCCTATAGCCTGCATGTTACACCAACTGCATTGTATCGACTTAATTGCTGCTTGATGCAGTACAGACACAAACTTCAGGCCAATCATTGTTGGGATACGCTGCTTAGCAACAAAGAGCATCAATATGTGACCCGCTCAGCATGAATACGGCACTAATTCGCAAGTCATTGTTTTGAGCTAATGAGCACGCACACATGTCAATGCTGAAAATATGCCTATAACCTGGACAAAAATGAGATTTCTTACAAAATAAGCTTCCTAAGTCCATATTTTAATCGGATAATAGGTTCAGATATCTCTAGATTATTATGGTTCATTTCAATTTTTTTTAAAAGACCTTCAGACCGCGCCCCTGACGCTTATCCCGACGGGCGCCTTACCGGAACGCTTATCTCAAAGCTGCATATTCCGGAATAAGTCGGTTTCCGATCTTCAAATTTGCTGTAGATCGGTCAATTCTTAGATATAGCCAAATATTATATATCATTTTAAAGGTAATTAAATGATCTATTCAAATATGCCACATAACTCAATTTGTAGAATTTCCTACTTAATCCTGGTTTTGCTGGAGCGGGTCACATATTTGTTATACAACTTCATAGAATTATTAATGCCAATTTGTTGCGCAATGCATAAAAATACACGTGTAAACGGTCTAGGTTCACCACTACGAAACAAAATCCAATGATAGCGTGGTTATCTCCCAAGATGGAGAGGTCGATTTCTATACTCAAAACTAAAACTATGCTAAACTATACTAGGTACTATTACAAACTGTACTAAAAAACAATCACGCCGCCGAAGATTAATCGCTGTTACCTGACTTAGAATTGATGCGATGTGACTGGCTAACAGGCTGACGTTGCCCTGTGCAGGCACGCTGGCATCTGACATCAACAGATATATGCATCGGTGGCTAGGCAAACAAGGGCCAGTAGGTCCTGCGATGTAGGAAAGCATTCATTCACTCACACGTGCATTTACGCATTTCTGATCGAATAACAACTGGTTCTAATTTCAAAGGACTGAACAATGACACACAGATAGAAAAAATTCCAAGGTGGTTGAAGCAGCATATGGTGTAGTGAAATCCATATATACGAGATGTGATCAAAAGCGTTGAGAAAATATAAGAATAAAATGCCATTTGTTCACAAGGATACAAGGATACAGATCAGAAGATGTTAAAGGAAGGAAGGAGGACAGGAGTTGGTGAGGGAAGCAGAAACGGGCAGGAGCGGTGGAAGTATGGGGAGGTAGAGCAAGGAGGAGAGATAGAGGTAGGAAAAGAGAATGAGGAAAGCAGTCAGGAAGGGGAGGTTGGAGACTGGGGAGAAGGAAAAAAGATGGTAGAGAGGCAAGGAGCTAGGGAGTGAGGTCGAGGGGAGGGGAAGAAGACAAAGACAGAAAGTTAAATGATTCTCAATACTTTCAGAGATGGCCACACTCTTGCACACGTACCCAAGTACACTGAAACAAGTTGCTAGAGATTTTCCTTGCTTCGGTGTCCAAACGTCTGTGAATAATGCGACAGCGTTTTTCAGCCGCGGAGGCTGTTTTCCGTTAATGATAGCATCCAGAACGTTGTCAGGGTCGTGTTCCAGCAGTAGACCACAACTAACTTGTACTCTGTCACTTTGAGTCGCGTGTTCTCGTCCCTAAAAATCACGAACCAATATCAAGTTAATTCATTGATTGTACAAAGTACACTCACAATAGCAATTCAAATATTTCTTCCAATATCAACACTCAGCCAACAATGCTATTAATCTCGCACAGATTTAGATTAGATTTAGCCGTACGCTGTTGATACGCATCTGAGGACAACAATCTTGTACTGCGAAAATGTAGCAGAATGTATATATAGATTTCATATTGGCCCAAATAGTTGGAAAAGCTCTTCAATTGGTTAAAGAAACTGTAAGGCAATTAAGGATTATACAGTATTACACTCCCCATATAAATACTGGAATTTTTATGGCAGATTACTATGCAATCCTGTGCAAAATTTGTAGATTCCACTGAGGTGTTGGCTGGCCTACCTTAGTAGTATTTATGAGGGCTTTTGCTCGATTACTTTGTAGTATTGCCCGAGGGGTTGCTGGCTGAGTATGCGGCGGGAGGCGTGATGAGGGGGCCTCCACTGCAGCGTTACTGTATGTAGAGGTTGCGCGGCTCGGGGACGGTCCCCCGACCCCCGACCATGAACGCTTCTCCAGCTGATCACTGCCGTCAAACAACGCCACCAGGGTGCGCTCGCGAATAAGCGGACTACCGTCCAGAGTCCCTGTGACGATAACAACGTCGTGCCATGCCGACGGTCATATCGTCTGAACGAGGAAGCGTGATGCAGTCTTTGGATCACATCGCAATAAGAGTGAAGAACGCCAGCAAGAAAAACACATGGTAAAGGCTTTGCATGATCCTACCCCGGCTGCGTGGATATATAAACATAGCATCACTGCTTCAGTTAAGCGAGAAAGTCAGCGTGCATTAAACTCAACTATTAATTTTTACTGCGGCCATACTTGGCACCCAGCTCAACCGAACCAGTCATCAATACAAAACAGCGCATTACAACTAGGGTCTGGGTATTATAGATTGTAGGAAGGATAGATTACAGATACAGGCCTGAACTTTGTACCATATACATGCACGCACGCACATACGCATGTACGCACGCATGCACCACGACCGCACGCACATTACCGTTCGAGTTTCTTCTTTCCGCCACCAGCCATGCGCGCGCCTGTCCGGTGAGGGTGCAGGCCAGCCGCTGAGGTCGACCGAACGTCAAGGTAGATGGCGCGGCATCATGCGAGCACGAGAAAGAAACAGGTTCGGTCAGCTGGCTCAGTGCTGCCAGGGTCAGCGAACGAGCGCCGCGCCGTTGCAGACAAGGACACCTGAGATGAACGACGACGGACAACGACAAGGGAAGGGGGCTAGTGAGGAGTTCGTGAGAGTTACGTACATATCCGTCGTGTGAGAGACGACGCAGTACGTGCCACCGTGTTAAACCCGAGTGTGTGTATATACTATTATAGGCAGAGAAATCTTATTATTGAATATATTGATTGATCGATTAGTTGATTATGCTCTATGCATATGTACCGTGTTATTTGTATTCCTGATATTATTAAGGTTTTATATGCAAAGATATCATTGGCGATACATTGGTTGATATCAAGCCACTATACTATTATTGGAAGTAAAAAAATATTATGCATGATTGCCATGTATTATTAATTGATTGGTATTATAGGTTAAAAAAATTAAGATTGAATGCTTGACTAATTAAAAAATATTTTAATGCACTCTTTACTTTCTCCGAGAATAAATCTCTTTGAATTTGCAGTCACTGAGATGCTTCAAATAATCTTTCCTTGCCAAGTGAGATGTCTTAAAGATACCATTAATGTAGAGTTCAAACCTGTGCTATTGGCCACCACCTCTACGGATGTCAGCCTCTTAAACATTGTTAAAGAACTATTTTAGTTGTGGATTCCTTACATTGAGCATTTAAGTAGTGGAGAATCACTAAAGGGGCTCGTTCTATAAAGCAACTTTCGGTTTCCATATTGAACCCTTATGATAAAGGCGCAAACTGTTTATTAAAGATACACGTATATGCGAAATTCATTTAATTTTTTCATTTTCATTGCTTATTCAATAGTATAACTCGGTCGCCACTCTGTACAGTTATTTGCATATACATGATGCCTGTAAACGTTCAGAGGCATTTTGATTGCCTGCATACTGTAAGTGAGGCCGTAGCCCTGTTAAACACACATTCACTGCATTGACGCAGAGACATGTGCACCAACTAGTTTTTCGTTCACAGTATCATGTATGCCAGAATCTATCAGCTTACACCCTTTTACAAGGCGGGCAACTGGCAGAGATAGTGAAATTTCTGCTGCGGCTCGAAAATGCATTTGCCCCTGCGTTACATACCCCGGCGTTTGTTGACACGTAGCATGGTGATGTCACTGCAGTACGCAGCGTTCGCGAGTTTCACATCAATTGTGATGGGTAACCGGTCATAACTTTCTCACAACTTCTCAAGTTCGCCACGGAACAATTTACCATTAGTCATTTCGTTATAGTCAGAATAGTTTTTTTAACTTAACAAGTGCCGCGGAGCGACAGCGCCTCATCTAACGCTCTACTGGCGGTGATCTCTGTGGTGAAGTGGGGATTTCTTAGTTAAACCTTTAGTCGCTATAATGTTTCACATACACGCGAGCCGAACAGTGGAAGGCACAGGGATGGTATGCAGAACGTTCTCAAGGAATGTTTCGTTGGACGTGATGAAAGTTGCCACGCAGAGGCGCGTACGTTTAAGTGCTTAAGATTAAAGATGGAGCTTCCTATCGTACGTAGTAGCAACAACTATTCGCAAGACAGAATAGGTAAAGCACTCATCCATTTTACCTACGCAAAGCCTACAGGCGAAATAGAGAGCTGCCACCTGTAACTAATTAACGGCAGGCAAAACTACACAGTAGCTATCACCACATGCACTGGCAGTCGACCACATGGGCCATGGGCCATTACGTTATGTGTAACACACTGACAGTACAGAATCCGCATAGAAATCTATACGTTAAGGAGCATAAACGGCTTCTTCAACCAAATTTTAGCTTTGAAATTTCACTGTCCGCATTGTAGCCTGCAATACATCCGAGGCATGTATAGAAAAAATGTTTCTACTAGCAACCCGGCAGTCGAAATTCTTTCTAACAGTAAAGCAAATCCATAGTTTACCTGCCTCGGAGGGTCAAAAGTATCCGACACTTACGTCTTCGCATGTCACAGAAAGTACATTTCATGTCGCTTTCAATAAGCCTATAAAAATGCTAGGTCACTGCG
>NW_014578379.1:50259-56481 GCF_000485595.1 Priapulus caudatus
ACATATGTATATTATTAATATATATATTATATCTATATATATATATAGGAGAGCAGCACGATAGTATACACATCACGACATAAATACACCTTATAGTATATATAGATACATGTATTACGGATTACTATGATTAGCAACTTATATATTGTATGCTGATTCATTCTTACCCAAGCATTTTTTCTTCACAAAATGCAAAAAAGACTAGCGTTCCAGTAAAGTATTACGACGTTGTGGGAATATGTTATGCCGATAAACAAGCAGCCGCACGTTACATATACATCACTGTAAAATTAGACAACTGTCAAAATAACTGGCTACGCCTTTGCCAGCTATTGACACCCAAGAATAACTCCACGTTCAGCTCAATAGATGGCAGCCAGCTGTCCTTGTCGAGTTACTCGCCATCGTCGTCCTCCTACAAGTCCTTCTAGTCGCCTAAGGCTCCTAAGTCCTTCAGGCGTCCTTAAGTCCCTTAAGTCCTTAGCGCCCTAAGTTCTTAAAAGGTCCTAAGGTTCTAAGGCTCCCTAAACAGTCCTTATAAAGTCCTGCCTAGAGGTCGTCATCCTTCAAAGTCAGTCCTCGTCCATGCGCCTCGTCCTAAAGTCGTCATCTCGCTGTCACTTGTCGTGTTTCTCGCAGCCTCACCTGAACACGGGTTCCCTCATTGGACACCGCCACGTTTTGCTGCAGCTGCAGCAGCTGTCTTTGTGACGGCCTGATGGATCAGTGTGTGCAGCCACAAACACAGCAGTCTGGGTACTGGAAACACAGACAGCAGCAGTAGCAAGTTAATACCAGCACAGACACAGTCCTGGCGTACTGTAACACCCAGAGAGCAGCAGCAGCCAACAAGGAATTAACACCAGCACAAAACACAGTGTGGGTACTGTAACACACAAAAGGCAGCAGCAGCAGCAGGGAGTTAACACCAAGCACACACACAGTGTGTGGGTACTGTAACACACCAGGCAGCAGCAGCAGCAGCAGGGAGTTAACACCAGCACACACACAGTGTGGGTACTGTAACACACAGGCAGCAGCAGCAGCAGCAGCAGCAGCAGCAAGCAGCAGCAGCAGGGAGTTAACACCAGCACAAACACAGTGTGGGTACTGTAACACACAGACAGCAGCAGCAGCAGCAGCAGCAGCAGGGAGTTAACACCAGCACACACCACAGTGTGGGTACTGTAACACACAGCCAGCAGCACAGCGGCAGCAGCAGCAGCAGTCAGCCAGGGATTAACACCAGCACACACACAGTGTGGGTACTGTAACACACAGGCAGCAGCAGCAGCAGCAGCAGCAGCAGCAGCAGCAGCAGGGAGTTAACACCAGCCAAACACAGTGTGGGTACTGTAACACACAGACAGCAGCAGCAGCAGCAGCAGCAGCAGCAGGCGAGTTAACACCAGCCACACACACAGTGTGGGTACTGTAACACACAGGCAGCAGCAGCAGCAGCAGCAGCAGCAGCAGCAGGGAGTTAACACCAGCACACACACAGTGTGGGTACTGTAAACACACAGACAAGCAGCCAGCAGCAGCAGCCAGCAGAGCAGCAGGAGTTAACACCAGCACACACACAGTGTGGTACTGTAACACACAGACAGCAGCAGCAGCAGCAGGGAGTTAACACCAGCACACACACAGTGTGGGTACTGGTAACACACAGACAGCCAGCAGCAGCAGCAGCAGCAGCAGCAGCAGGAGAGTTAACACCAGCACACACACAGCTGTGGGGTACTGTAACACACAGCGCAGCAGCAGCAGCAGCAGCAGCAAGCAGCGGAGTCTATAACACCAGCACACACACACAGGTGGGTACTGCTAACACACAGACAGCAGTAGCAGCAGCAGCAGTATTAGCAGCAGCAGGGAGAATATAAACCAGCCCACACACACAGTGTGGGTACTGTAACACACAGACAGCAGCAGCAGCAGCAGCAGCAGCAGCAGCAGGGAGTTAACACCAGCACACACACCACGTGTGGTACTGTAACACACAGGCCAGCAAGCAGCAGCAGCACAGCAGCAGCACGACAGGGAGTTAACACCAGCCACACACACAGTGTGGTACTGTAACACACAGGCAGCAGCACGCAGCAGCCAGCAGCAGCAGCAGCCCAGCAGTAGCAGGCGAGTTAACACCAGCACACACACAGTGTGGGTACTGTAACACACAGGCAGCAGCAGCGGCAGCAGCAGGGAGCTAATTAACACCACACGCAGGGGCACGCAGCCCGCTGCACAAGACAGCACACAATCAGAGAGCGTGGAAGGTTTCCGCACTTATATTAGAAATGAAACAGGACAACTACATATGGCACACCGTGCAGCTCTTTTTACAAATTTTTCCTTATGTCCCAGCCAGAATGAACAAGTGTAAGCTATAGCCTGCATGTTACACAACCTGCATTGTATCGACTTAATTGCTGCTTGATGAGTACCAGACACCTTCAGGCCAATCATTGTTGGGATACGGCTGCTTAGCAACAAAGAGCATCAATATGTGACCCGCTCCAGCATAATACGGCACTAATTCGCAAGTCATTGTTTTGAGCTAATGAGCACGCACACATGTCAATGCTGAAAATGGCCTATACCTGGACAAAAATGAGATTTCTTACAAAAATAAGCTTCCTAAGTGCCATATTTTAATCGGATATATAGGTTCAGATATCTCTAGATTATTATGGTCATTTTCAATTTTTTTTAAAAGACCTTCAGACGCGCGCCCTGACCGCTTATCCCGACTGGGCCCCTTACCGGAACGCTTTATCTCAAAAGCTGCATATTCCGGAATAAGTCGGTTTCCGATCTTCAAATTTGCTGTAGATCGGTCAATTCTTTAGCATATAGCCAAATATTATATATCATTTTAAAGGTAATTAAATGAATCTATTCAAATATGCCACATAACTCAATTTGTAGAATTTCCTACTTAATCCTGGTTTTGCTGGAGCGGTCACATATTTGTTATACAACTATCATAGAATTATTAATGCCAATTTGTTGCGCATGCATAAAAATACACGTGTAAACCGGTCTAGGTTCACCAACTACGAAACAAAATCCAATGATAGCGTGCGTTATCTCCCAAGATGGAGAGGTCGATTCTATACTAAAACTAAAACTATGCTAAACTATACTAGAGTACATTACAAACTGTACTAAAAAACAATCACGCCGCGAAGATTAATCGCTGTTACCTGACTTAGAATTGATGCGATGTGACTGGCTAACAGGCTGACGTTGCCCTGTGCAGGCACGCTGGCATCTGACATCAACAGATATATGCATCGGTGGCTAGGCAAACAAGGGCAGTAGGTCCTGCGATTGTAGGAAAGCATTCATTCACTCACACGTGCATTTACGCATTCTGATCGAATAACCACTGGTTCTAATTTCAAAAGACTGACAATGACACACAGATAGAAAAAAATCCAAGGTGGTTGAAGCAGCATATGGTGTTAGTGAAATCCATATATACGAGATGTGCATCAAAAGCGTTGAGAAAATATAAGAATAAAATGCATTTGTTCACAAGGATACAAGGATACAGATCAGAAGATGTTAAAGGAAGGAAGGGAGGACAGGAGTTGGTGAGGGAAGCGCAGAAAGGGCAGGAGGGTGGAAGTATGGAGGGAGGTAGAGCGAAGGAGGAGAGATAGAGGTAGGAAAAAGAATGAGGAAAGCAGTCAGGAAGGGAGGTTGGAGACTGGGAGAAGGAAAAAAGATGGTAGAGAGGCAAGGAGCTAGGGAGTGAGGTCGAGGGGAGGGGAAGGAAGACAAAGAACAGAAAGTTAAATGATTCTCAATACTTTCAGAGATGGCCACACTCTTGCACACGCCTACAAGTACACTGAAACAAGTTGCTAGAGGATTTTTCCTTGCTTCGGTGTCCAAACGTCTGGTGAATTGCGACAGCGTTTTTCAGCCGCGACGGCTGTTTTCCGTTAATGATAGCATCCAGAACGTTGTCAGGGTCTGTTTCAGCAGTAACCACAACTAACTTGTACTCTGTCACTTTGAGTCGCGTGTTTCTGTCCCTAAAAATCACGAACCAATATCAAGTTAATTCATTGATTGTACAAAGTACACTCACAATAGCAATTCAACATATTTTCTTCCAATATCAACACTCAGCAACAATAATGCTATAATCTCGCACAGATTTAGATTAGATTTAGCCGTACGCTGTTGATACGCATCTGAGGACAAAATCTTGTACTGCGGAAAATGTAGCAGAATGTATATATAGATTTTCATATTGCCCAAATAGTTGGAAAAGGTCTTCAATTGTTTAAAGAAACTGTAAGGCAATTAAGGATTATACAGTATTACACTCCCCATATAAATACTGGAATTTTTATGGCAGATTACTATATCTGGCTGAAACAAAAAAGTTTTTCAATCGCTCTGTCAGACCATGTCCTCAGAAAATGTCTAAAATCTGCCCTGTGCCCCATTGACCTTTGATCTGTGACCTCCAATTTCGGCACAGTGATGGCTTTTCCTACCATGATGCAATACACCGACTATCACGAGCCTAGGTCGAGCCATTTAGATTTGTGCCGCAATTCTGCATTTCCTCCCTATAAGGAGTGAATGTTCCCCCTTCTTTTACACCTCTTGACCTTTGACCCCCAGCTTCGACATCCCAACTCGTTTTCGGATTACCCCCCCCCCTCCACGTCCCGAATATCGTGACCGTACGTCGAGCGGTTAAGATTTGTGCCCAACTGTTGACGGACGGATGAACAGACGGACGGACGCACGCACGGACGAACAATCATGCGATTCTACAAGCTGCATCTGACTACGTCAGATGAGCTAAAAATTCAAGATTTGTTTCGCCACATAATTAGGCGCTGGAAATTTCATGAATTATTTTTGGCATGAGCATAGGGATACATCTCATCTATAAAATGTGTGATTGATTCGATTTATAGTTCAATAAACGTTTATTCTTCATTAGAGCAATACCCGGGCAAAAGCTTGAGTGTATCCTTAAGACATGCTGTAAAAGATTTGGGAACGGGGATTAGATTGATAGAACTCTTTAGTAATGATTGTACATTGATTAAATATATACATGAAAACTTAATTAGGTCTTCCCCTTAAAATGCACTATTACATAATAACACCTTTACGAACAACGGGTAATGGTTTGATCATTTATTTATAACGTGGGAGATAGCCACTAAGTAATTGCACACAAAGGTGATGACGATCTCATTTAATATGTATGATAAAAGATTTATGAGAGCTTAGCTATTTGTCTACCCACGTATGACATGCCTGGCTGTACATGACTGGCATGTTCTATGAATAGGTATTGCATTGACCACTAGTAGAAACAACAAGGAATGCTTGGGAGACGAGGCTATAACAAAGAACTTGATCCCAAATGAGGCCTCAGAAATAACAAGGGTTATACTTACAACAAGCTTGGTTGCTTTAATCCTAAACACATCTACACAATTAGTGCATCACTCACAGATATATGATCATGGTAATAGGAGTCCACTCCACTTACTAAACGAAGTATGCTTAATAAATGTAATTTACCAGGGCCAGGCACACTACTCGATGACACTGCCTTTCCCTTGCTTCTGAGTTTCAGCGACGACGACGGTATTTTCTTAAGTTTGCTCAGCAGCTCTCTGTGAAGAGTGAATTGATGTGACTATAGATATATATATACATAGATATATATGTGTTTGTATATATCTATGATGTTACGTACATGTAAATCAATGCATGTGTACACTCTACATAGATGATCTATTAGTGACACCGTAATCATACATTAACAGAGAATTCCATGTGAGAAGATCATATAGACCAATATCGCAAACTCTAAATCAAACCCATTTGAAGTAAATAATTTCCTTACATCAATGAACACAATGTGCATGATGTAGGATATAGTAACAACATAGACAATTAAAACAAGAAACTTATACTTTATAGTGAGTATGGTGTCAGGCTAACAACATCACCTACATAACAGCGAGTAGCTTTGCTAGGGAAAAGTCTGTCACGGAAACCGAAGCACCACAGTTTCAGAGACCAAGTACTCCACAAAGTGGAGCCAAATGGTTAGAAAAATCATGTGTCATGCTAGGAGCACAAACATAGAAAACACAAAGAGAACAACCAAAGTAGCCCATCGAAAACCCAAGGCTAGAGAGAACGTATTTAACACACAGAGCAGGC
>NW_014578379.1:56909-58302 GCF_000485595.1 Priapulus caudatus
AGACCCCCCCCCCGGGACAAAATCCTGAAACGAACCCGCCCGCGCAAATTCCCACCATTAAAAAACAAACCCCCCCCAATAGAAAGCTGGCTACGGGCCTGCACAGAGCACATAGCCGCACATAGCAAACCCACAAAGCACATTCCTATCACACAGAGCACGCTGAAAGCATATACAGATAACCATAAGAGCACACAAGCTGCACACAGTGAACCGACAGAGCATACAAAGAGCATATATACAGAAACCATAAAGCACATAATAATGAACCCAAAAGGACAGTGAGATCACATTACAAACCTAAAGAACACACAGCAGCACATAGAGAAAGCACTGAGCACGCAGGAAGTGCATAATTATACACAGCCCGTGCAACAGACCGGGAGCACATGAATCTACATAGCACACAGGAAGCACAAAGAGAACACAGAGAATGTAAAGCCCGGCGCACACGTGGCGATTTTTATCGACAGTACCGCGCCGAGAAATCGCCACGTGTGCGCTGCACGGCGTCACCGATTTTGACGCCAGAAACTCGTTGCTGGAATATCAAACACGTTTGATATTTGTTGCCCAGTTGCTGAACAATCGCTACGTGTGCGCTGACCAGGCGCCGGATTCAGGCAACAGTTTTTGGATTAACCAATCAAATGCATGATTTGAATCACGTGATCAAAATTATGGCAGCGCCCGTGGTGTGGTTTGAACAGGTCACGTACAGTTCATACAGTGGTATGTCGCTGACAGATAGTTGCATTGTCGCCGGGTGGCGCACACGTGGCGACTTTTAACGACAGTGCTGTCGATAAAAATCGCCGGTACTGTCGATAAAAATCGCCACGTGTGTGCCCGGCTTAAGGAGCCGTTTGAGCACATAAAACATAGGGGATTATACTATAGCTTAACTTCTTACTCTTCATCAGATTTCACTGCAGCTTGTTTTTTATTTGCTTTCTTCTGAAGTGGAACTTGTTTCTTCATAGTCTTCGTCTTCTTCATCCCAGATGAAAATAAACATTCCCGTGTGAAGAATGTGTAATATCGCTCGTATAGGCAGTACTGTATAAGGACTATAGATTAGTACTAATCTCTGTTGCAAGGAGTCAAACACAAACACTGTAACTTCCTGTGTCCACAAGTTGTCCACTGTGGCATACTAGTTATAGCCTCTATTAGCTCTAGACTATAGTACGGTGCAAATCCACTTTAGGCACCTTAGGTATCACGAAGTGATGCACAGATTTCTGTGTATCATCAACTGATGCACAGATTTCTGTGTATCATCAACTGATGCACAGACTTTCCGTATATCAAGGAAT
Source organism: Priapulus caudatus (assembly GCF_000485595.1). NCBI lineage: Eukaryota > Metazoa > Priapulida > Priapulimorpha > Priapulimorphida > Priapulidae > Priapulus > Priapulus caudatus. The sequence goes on from NW_014578379.1 coordinate 58,229, forward strand.
GATGCAAAAACCCTAACCCTAACCCTAAGCCCAACCCTAACCCTAACCCTAACACACTTCGTGATACCTAAGGT
>NW_014578379.1:59200-60616 GCF_000485595.1 Priapulus caudatus
CACACACACAGTGTGGGTACTGTAACACACAGGCAGCAGCAGCAGCAGCAGCAGCAGTAGTCCATGGGCCAGACCTGCTCAAATGTACCAATTAGAGGGACCAACCGGAAGTGGTATAGATTTGAAGCTTAGCCTAGGGTGATTACAAAAAGTCATGATAGCAATCCCGAAAGAGTAGCTTTCTTGTATATTTTTAACTCGGAAATATCGTATATATAGTTGATTTGACGTTCTTATGTATTCAATACCCAACCTAGAAATATTTTTTCCTTTGATGTTTTTTTGCTGATTTGTACTTATATAGAGTCCTAAAACAAATTAAGCTTGGTTGCCCAAATGGCAACTTTGAGCAACTCTAGTAATTTGCACAAATCCAAAATGGCCGCTGGACTCCATCTTCAAAATTGAACTTTTTAACCACTTGACCTAAAATGATGTGTAATACATCTTTTATAGGTGTTTCAGGTGCGTAGAATCTATTTCTGACGTTATTTTTCTGGTTCAAGGTCAGGGTCAGAAGCTAAAGGGCAAGTCAAGGTCAAATTTTACTTTTCAGCAATGAACAATGAATGGAAATTTCAACTAAATTACATTTTAGTTTATTCATGCACAGGAATGGATAATCATATATCATTGGACATATTTGGCGATGAAAAACAGTAAGAAGTCATACTTGAAACATGTGATCACACCTGTTAACACGTAGGTTGTAAATTATTTAGCTGCAGTAGGCACAGTCATGATGCATAGTGCATGAACACTGGCTTACTCTCACTCATCATCCAGGTTATCAGATTCAGAAAGTATATTCTCAACATCCAGATGGCCTTCACCCTCATGATCTATATCCGCCACAAAATCCTCTCCCTCAACATCCTTATTCAACAATTCTCATCTTCAGCCTGAGCATCTCGTCTCTTAGAGTATGGATTGCAGCAGCTCGCTTTACCAGAGCATATGCAGTATGACGTGCATGAAAGATGTTCTTTGTGACAGCCACATGCATTGGTGGTGCCCAATACACTCAGTACACCTGTAAGATTAACACATCTGTGTCATCACTAAGCACACGGATCACGCCTTGTCCATAGTTAGCAGCCATAAGGACATAAAAGATCATGGTAATGTCGGCTTCATCGTGACCAAATACACCATCGTCCCGAGTATCCATTGTTGCATTTCCTCCTACATTGAAGGTACACAACACGCTTGCCAGCCTCTGATTGTTGTTCTTGTTCTTCATGATTGCAGCTCTTTTTGGCAGATAACTGGTAATGGAGAGTATATAGTCAATGATAACTTCACCAGCCCGCCGCATTCTCTCATGAACCTTGGCCGAGACATCTTGGTACTTGTCGAAGACAATGATTTTCGCGATACCATCTGGATAGCGACTTAAACGGCATTGACTAGATG
>NW_014578379.1:63756-64957 GCF_000485595.1 Priapulus caudatus
TTGACAAGTAAAGATTGACCTTTTGGCAATGTTGTGTGGATGTTGCTATCCGAATTTTGAAACGGAAAACGTTACTCTAGGTAAAATATTAGTTTAGTTGCTGATTTAGGAAGCATGTCGGTTGCTATGACAACAAGAAAAACATTTTAAAGATTTTATACATTTTTATATGAACCTATTGACCTCTCTGATATGACTTAGGCAAAAACTTTCGTTTAAAAATGAATTGTTATTCGTTTATAAAGCTATTCGGCAGTCATCAGGCAATTTCAGATGACGTCATTTGATCACGTGATTTCGGCAAGAAAGCTACTCATAGAAGCTTGCTATCATGGATTATAATAAACTTCAGTTATTGCAGATTCCAAAAAGTCATGATAACACTGGTCCCTCCATATGGTACAAAAAACCCTATTTTTGGGGACTTGGCCCATGGACTATTTGGTCGGCGGGCATCTTGCTTACCTCTTCAGCAGGTTCCTGCCTATCCTCCACTACATCCTCACGTGGCTCAGCCTCCTCGTACTCTCTGCCTCAGTATCCCCGTCATCTCCGGCTGTGCTGTGGGTGGAGAAGGTAAATCCGCTGGGAGTTCTGCGACGCACTGTTCCGACGTTATGTCGTCGGCGCGGACCATTCCTTTGGTCGGCGGACATCTTGCTTACCTCCTCAGCGAGTTCCTGCCTATCCTCCACTACGTCTTCATGTGGCTCAGCCTCCTCGTACTCTCCGCCTCAGCATCCCCGTTATCTCTGCCTCAGTATCCCCGTCATCTCTGGCTGTGCTGTGAGTGGAGGAGGTAGATCCGCTGGGATTTCTGCGACGCACTGTTCCGACGTTATGTCGTCGGCGCGGACCATTCCTTTGGTCGGCGGGCATCTTGCTTACCTCCTCAGCAGGTTCCTGCCTATCCTCCACTACGTCCTCACGTGGCTCGTCGCACCCACTCCACGTATTCTGCCGCCTGCGCGTGCTCCGCCGCTGCCGTAAGCTGGACCACGCGTGCTACCAGGGCGGCTTCGGCGTCTCTTCCAGTTGAGCAGATCCGTCTTGAGGGTCACCGCTTCGGCCTCGATGAAGTCGAGCTCTACCTGCTCTGCTTCGACGAGATGGTTGCCTCGCTCGCCTTCCCCGGGGGTCTCTGCTTCCTCTCGCAGCAGAGCCAGCTCCCTCTCCGCCTCGGCGAGAGGGAGCTGGCTCT
>NW_014578379.1:72704-74110 GCF_000485595.1 Priapulus caudatus
GCTGGGGATCACCACGCTACCGTCACCATTGGACCTGGACCAGGACCTGGACCTGGACCAGGACCTGCCTGCGATCTGCAGAACTCCACGCTCGTAAATATGTACTCTGCATTTGTAAACCAGTCGCTTGTCTGTATGTGCCTGGTGTATAAGATATGTACTGTATGTGTTTATTATGTTGATGCTGTTTATTAAAGAATAGAGTTACCGTAGTAATTCAGTGGTTATAGCATTAATTATACTGTTTGTGGCTTAAGTGCTATTTGCACACGTGTCTGCTGTATACGAACCTGGTCACACCCTATACGATCACACGTGCCTGTTACACGAGCTCACGAGCTACTCTATACTGACGCCGTGACAAACAGCAGATTGCCAAACAGTATATGTAGTGCTTAACCGTGTGATTTTACTCCTAGATCTTCCTTGCTCTGCAACGACACAGCGTTCTGCACTACGGCAGCAACAATTCATCATGAGTAATATGTAAGTTCAACGCTTTCTATCTTTTATTTAAGTAGTTTGGGTAATGCTCTGTTTGTGCGACAAATATTACTTTATAGGTACTTTCATCTAATACCAGTGCGTCCCGCTAAGTATGTTCCCTACACCTGTACAAGGCAAGGTGGTTGTTGAATTTAGACGTTAGATATGATTAATGAGATAGATGGAGATAAGACACAGGTTTTTAGATAAAGAGGCTATGTCAGACACTGAATATAGTTAGACTGATTTATGATTATGATAATGGAGCCATTGACGCTCGCTTGTACACTATGGAGCCATGAGAGCTCGCTTGTACACTATGGAGCCATGAGAGCTTGCTTGTACACTATGGAGCCATGAGGGCTCGCTTGTACACTAAGGAGCCATGAGAGCTCGCTTGAAGACTATAGAGCCATGAGAGCTCGTTTGTAAACGATATTAAACACACACCCTACAAAGAGTCTGAACATATTTTTTTATCTCTTGTATCCCTTGTATCTTTTCTACACTAAGAGAATCCCCTGATGAGATTCCTATGCCATAATTGTGCCCACATCTTTTAACCTAATCATGCCGAGACCTCAGTGGAATTGGCGCATTACGAAGAGCATTATGTAATCTACTGGATAGCGTTGAATTCTGATGACAATAGTATTTACTAGTTAAAATATGGATTCTGATTTTATTCACTGTTTTACGCTTCATGATATTTTGTATGATTGCTGTTATATGATGCACGAATGTTTTCTTTTTAAATTACGCGTTAGTTGCGTTTATAGCGTAGCATTATAGTTCGACTGTTCTCGATTAGTATTTAGTATAACGATGAAGTTATTTTGGTGTATGGTAAATTTTCAATATGGCTATACGCACGGCGGCCGTATGGCGGACTCAATATGGCTATACGCACGGCGGCCGTA
>NW_014578379.1:76865-81901 GCF_000485595.1 Priapulus caudatus
CTCAGACCGTGACACCGGTCTGAGATTACCCCAGTCTGAATTTACCCACCTATGGGCACACAGGATATAATTTGCAGGGGTAATCTCAGACCGTGACACCGGTCTGAGATTACCCCAGTCTGAATTTACCCACCTATGGGCACACAGGATATAATTTGCAGGGGTAATCTCAGACCGTGACACCGGTCTGAGATTACCCCAGTCTGAATTTACCCACCTATGGGCACACAGGATATAATTTGCAGGGGTAATCTCAGACCGTGACACCGGTCTGAGATTACCCCAGTCTGAATTTACCCACCTATGGGCACACAGGATATAATTTGCAGGGGTAATCTCAGACCGTGACACCGGTCTGAGATTACCCCAGTCTGAATTTACCCTCCTACTGCCAGACTAATCTCAGACTGTGGCCGCGGCAGTCTCATTATCCAGCGATACTGCGCATGTGTCACGCATGCGCACGAGGTGCTAGGGGTAATTTCAGACTGGGGGTAATCTCAGACCGTGACACCGGAACCGGGTGCCGGAACCGCGCGAGCGTGCGCAACGAGAAATGGCGGTTCCAAGTTGATAAACAATCTTCGTCGACGAGTAATATCGCAAGTACAATATTTAAGCGATAGTTTGCTGTTGTATTTTAGTGTTCATAGTAACTTAAGACATTTGTCCGGCAGAGAATGTGTTTTATTTGGCATACCGAAAAAGTTATTATAGGCTAAAAGTTGTGAGAATAAAACTCATACGCAGTTGCCATATAAAGTTCTATAGCCCTGCGGCAACTGTACGCGGGCTATAGTTACTAGAGCTAAGGTAAATATAGCATATACTATTACTAGTATAGCATATAGCATGCATAGGCCTACATAATATAGCATACATGATTGAGCATAAATATATATATGATATAGTAATTAGCATATACTATATAGCATATATACATATACTAGCGTATAGCATATACCCAGACAGCACAACAGCATCAGGCCAATATTGGGCCAATATCGGTTAATCTAGCTTCGCACTAATATCTGCCTGATTGGTTGGCAATATTCGCCCGATTGGTTGCCAATATTATATTGGCCCGACATTGCCAATATCAGCCCGACCCCCGGCTTGCACCTTGGCTTTAACTTTCCTTGAATGTCAGTGTGGGCTGGGCATATTTGAATGAAAAAGATTGTACAATTATTCCGGTTTCAATAAAAATTTATTAAAAAGTTGAAAATGCATAACAAAACAAGAAAATATATTTAATTTGCTCAGTGTGGTTAGCAGTAGCAAGTAGTTCAATAAGATATATGCCATTGATCCACCAAAATCTTGATATTTTATTGAACTACCCAGTAGAAAATGAAATCCATACAAAATAAATGCAATTTAGTATTACAGTTGGCGCAGTTTGTGGCCCTGGGTAGTTCAACAAAATATCACCGACCGCGAAATTGAATACACCGCGAAATTGTACATCAAGTCTGAATTCGCGAAAATATCTGTACGCGAAAAATATGGTGTATACAGTATGTGCACCACTTGCGTGATCCCCGTTAATTGTGTAATGCCGCAATAACCCCTCCGGTCGTTCTAAGATTCGATCACTGGATTGGTACTTCGACTGAACTGCCACGTCGTGTGTGGTGCGAACGAGGAAGACATAGATTCGACAACGGAGATGAATTGACTTTTATGCATCAGCCATCCAGACCAACGCGTTGTATTTCAAGGAAGAACATCGACTAAATACGACTGTACAGTAGGTCGCGCGCATCGGCTCGTATAATATAGGGTAAGCGACTATGACACAATAGACGGTGACACAGTAAGGAATTCCGGCTCAAGCACGACATATCGGCAGATGGTCGCGAGAAAACAAGCAGAAATCGTGAAGGAAATCCAATTGAAATCTTAACTAACGTTCGCCAACTTAGAAATCGTGCCAAACGCTATAGCCTAGAAGTCCGTGACGAAATCCATTTTGAAACTCGTAAAGAACTGGGGAAACTCTTGGGTGGCGTAGGCTCATGCGTTGCTAAACGCCGAGACGTGGTAGAATGTCTCCGTGGTTCAGCGGAGAACGGAATCATCAGGAGACGTGTTGGCGTTGACCCTCAGCGTGACTACCGCCGCTCCGGTGTGAGTCGACGACGGGAAATGCTCAGCCAGTTCGCACAGTGAGTATCACGACGCACACAGCGCAAAATTATCAAGGTGCCAGGTAGCTATTACTTCAGAGTCGAACACTTCTCAAGCGTCAGTTATTTACAAGTCAAAACCAAGACAAGAAGGTCCAATGAGTCATTTTAAATGCAAATTAATGTGTTGTAACAAATCTATGAATTGAGTATCGTCATATATATATGCTGCCAGACGAGACGAGATGAAAGAAAATCAACTGATAGGACAGTGGAAACAAAAAGGGGGGTCGAACCCTGCTCACCGCCAATACATATCAGAAATTTTCCAGTTCAGGAAAGCGTGATTGACTCACTATTATTGCATTGTTGCTACAAACAATACCCAGCGACTTAATTGCGCTAGAAATCGTAGCATAGGTCCAAATCTGATCATGTGGGTGCGATCACCGTCGATAAAATCGTTGAATTCCATTGGATAAGAGACGTCCAGCTATCTATGAAACAATATGTGCCACCTTCGCGGCCACTATTGCTGCGCACGCATTGTTATTCATGTTTATCTGCTCTCATGCAACAAATATGTTAATTTGTTGCATAATTATTATCTCTCGAATTCAATTTCCAGCCCTACCTGTAGCAGTTTTCCTGAGTCATCCGACAGGTGGCGGAGACCAGGCCGTCTGTGTACGTCAAGACGACAACACATGGGAGCGGCTTCGAGATTTTTATTAATTCACTTCTATATTGGCGAGGCTGTGTAGATTGCAAGTCATGTGCATGCCACTAAAACTTAATGCCTGTTGTTGGATGGGTCGACTATTGTGCGCAGATCTAGTTTGACGCTGGTGACCCCTGTACCCCCTAGATTATCTACCCGCTCCACGTGTACAGGGAGAGAGACGGAATTAGTAGCACTAGCATCGCGGTATTGGATAGAAGTCTGAATGGCTCATTCTCGCTTAATCAATTTTATGAATCATATATGACCAATAATCGACTATACTAAGCTTCAAAGGGCAGAGAGTATTAACTAATGGAGACAGGTGTCACAACTGATTTATAGGGGTAATTGGCGTATTGGTGGGGGCGCGGCCCTCCATTCTACTTATTATCTCTGAATGCTCTGCGGCTCTGTCGTGAGCTTGCCCCGTCTTAGAGAACATAGCGTGTTAAATCCGCTATCTATACGGGGTTATAGCAACTCCCATCGAGTGCCGAGACGAAACGACGTTGGCACAAGTGATAGGTGCCTTGTGTATACTCCAAGGATGCTTCCGGGTCACTCGATCCATAGTGTTTTGGGTACGATGATTGACCAACCCGCCTTAGGTGATGGGGGGGGTCGGTTGCCAGAGCTAGTATAGTAAGGCCGCCGACACGAAATCGCAGCTAGAGCGAGTATGTTTCAGAATCTAGAAAGAAGGAAGGGCAAGAAGGAGGAAGAGAGAAGAAGAAGGGGACGAAGACGGAAAGGAAAGGCAGACGTATACCTTTTCAGGTCAATATCGGGATATGAGGTAAAGAAGAGAGCGAAGAGCGGACGTGAAAAGTTTCGGACAGTGATAGAGGACGGGGAGAGAGAAGGCAGGTCGAACACGGAAGAAGAGAAAAGAGATGGCGAGTTACTTTTTCAGGGATAGTTTATAGGTTACGAGACGGGAGATGGAAGAGAAAAACAGAGGACGGGAGGCATGTAGGTTATTTCAGGGTAGCCGTGTAACGGCAGCCGAACCGGACGAGGGAGGAGGGGGAAAACCGGAACGTGGGAAGAACGGACATTTCTGGCTAGAGCTGAGGATGCGACTGCGATGGGAGGATACCTCGGGAGACTGTTTGATCCACGCAAGGCACTGAACTCGACGAGGCGGTCGTGGAGCGGAAGACAGAACCAGGCCGGGCGACCGCAGTAAATATTAGACGAGCATCGATAGAAAGTCCGCTGCATATACGAAGTGGCAGGGATCATTCTGTAACTGAGTAACCACGCCCATAAAAAGCTATATGAACCGTATCGTTAAACAAATGCTCACGTGTTCTGTTACTTGCTTGCTATCTGCTATCTGCTAGCGTGTTCATGCGCCGTCCTTGCTGATACACCAGACTAGCGAGCCGGACCCTGATCCACTACTGACATGCGTTACGACATTAACGTCTTGTCGAACCGTAAGTCGGGCGTCTACCAATGAGGGCACTACACTATGGCTCGCAATAGTGTTGCTCTTGCGAACGGCATGGTGCGAGGGAAAAAAACTATACTTTACACCCTCAGCAACGACTATGATGGCGCATAGTGCCCCCGACACAGGGCATAATATATAAATAGTGCATATGCACTGCAGGAAACTGTCAGTGGGCGAAGAAGCAATGCACTTTTAGTGTAAGTTGCATGAGCGTACACCCTATTCATGGCGTATGGAGGTTAGTGGGCGTGCACAATAAACTTACGAGACTGGGCTGGCGGGGGTGGCGATGGCAGCTCCCTATGTGACAGCGATGCATGCATGCGTCACATCATGTTGACCGCTTACGTACATGGGCGCATCATGTTAGTGTGAATATAAACGCCATGATGACACATTATACGCAATAAGCATTTATCGCATAGCAGCACATAATTCCACAATACTAACTTTCGTAGACACGCCGAAACCGAACCAGAGAGAAAGCTTTTAGGGGAAAAGTCGCGGCGGACGACAACGTCTAGTTTACTACCAGTACAAAAGTTTTGTTTCTCTACCTGCTTTTTCACATATTATTGCCGACAAGTTCCTGTAATGGGCCTCCCGCGTGCAAGATTGCTCAGCTGCCAACAACACGCTGGCTGCCGAACGCTAGACCATGCGTGCGCACACTGAACAGCCTAAATATTATATTGAAACGCCTCCAAGTGCTGATCGCCTG
>NW_014578380.1:0-4699 GCF_000485595.1 Priapulus caudatus
TGATTACTAGCACCAATTAAAGAGGCTACAGTACGTAGCCGAGTACCTTTAATACCCGTGTTGCTGCTCTGTTTTATCGTTGGTTGATCATAACGGAACGCGCCTGGCAGTGGAGGTGCACGACCCGACGTGTCGCCCCTGTGGAACGATCACGGCCTGATCAACCGCCACGCCACAGGGGGAAAGCGTTACACTGGAGCCGTGACCAGGATCAACTATTCGATAGCAGAGCAGCGCGTGTGTGTGGCGTGTCGTCACTGGATTTACGCTTGTCGGCTTGCCCGTCAGCATAGTATCCAAACCTCACGTCGCAACGCACAAAACGCGGTGGTATTGGTTGCTGTGCTCTAAGATGCCTCTACCACGAGCTCCGTATAGCCCCGGCGACAGCGCTGATTATGCGGCGCCACCTGGTGGCGCAAAGCTGTCGCGCAAAGGAGCCGACATGTTCTACATGGGGATTCCTGGTTTGGCAGGACGGAGGACGACTAGATCCAGGCATCCAGATGGAGATGACGCCATCGAACACAAGCATCCATCCCGCATCACGTTCTGTACAAATCCCATCGAGGTGTTCAGCACGTGGTCGGTCGACGACTACGACCGCCGCAACGACGAAGATCCCGTCGCGGCGTCCGCCGAGTACGAGCTCGAGAAACGCGTCGAGAAGATGGACGTGTTCCCGGTCGGCCTCGTCAAAGGTGCGGAGGGACTAGGCTGGAGCATCATCGGCATAGGCGTCGGAGCAGACGCCGGCATCGAGAAGCTGGGTATCTTTGTGAAGGCCATCATGCCTGCCGGCGCCGCAGCGAAGGACGGCAGGATTCAGGTGAATGATTAGATCGTGGAGGTGGACGGGAAGAGCCTGGTAGGCGTTTCACAGGCCTACGCTGCCTCCGTGCCGGGAGACACTTTCGGACTTGTCAGGTTCATGATCGGGAGAGAGCGTGACCAGGCAAACAGTGAGATTGCTCGGCTCATCAGTCAGCCAGAGAAGCAAGGGGAGGAGCATAAGAAGATACAGGAGTACCTCGACTCGTGTGCGCAGGTAGGGGAGGCCGGCGAAAATACGGCGCAAAGCGAGGAGAAGGAGAGAGAGTCACCGGGCCGTAGGTCGACGACTCCCCCGATGGACGGCATTGCGTGGGAAGGCGAGGGTGAGGGCGAGAACGTCGCCTACCCGCTCGACAATTACTCGCCGCTGTCCGACGACTCGTCGCGCCGGCCGCAGTGCGAGGTGTTTGACCTGCCGGACGACCTGAACAGCGACTCGCTTATCCCCGAGATAGACGTGCACGCCCTCATGATACGCCCGAGGGAGGCTCAATACAAGAACGCCGTAGCGGAAGCTGAACTCGCCAAAGTCAAGGCTAAGGTAATGCTGCCGGATAGGCTGCGACCTTTAGCTCTGCGGGAGAACTGGCCACCAACTAAGCCGCCATGGAGAGAACGGGTGGAACAGTCCGGTCGATACAACTGTAGTAGTTATGGGCGTGTCGCCCATGAACTCGGCCAGTTTCTCCGCCACGCAACACCCCGGTCGTGGGGCCGCCGTAGTTGCTATGGTAGGAAAGGACATGCAATGGCTGCTGAGAAACCTCGTATGCCTAGCTGTCATCCAGCACGGCAAGGGGATTGCGCCGATTGGCGGGGTTGTTTGACCTGCAGACCACCAGCATCTGTGCGAGTTAGCCCACCAGTATCCGTGCGAGCCGGCCCACCAGCATCTATGCGAATCAGCGGAATCGCCGTAAAGGTGCAGAAGAAGACCAGGGTTTCTATGCTCGTCAGCAAAATCCCCGTGACTGTGAAGGCACCGATGGAAGGTATGCTGGCGCATAGGATATCCACACATCGATGGAGAAAGGCTGACGCAACGATCTGCAGAATGCTGCAGCTGGAGGCAAAGCTTCCGCCTTTGTTCATTAGGTTGGCTGCCGGTACATATAAGGGCCAGGCATACTGGCACTTGTGGGATGCGAAGAGCCGGAGACACGGAATCCTCTGCCAGCGTTGGAAGTCAACGGGTAAGCATCACGGCACAGGCAAGTACCACCGTACCCACCGTAGTCGCCACAAGCCCTAGCGGAGGATCGAGTCCAGTCGGGCCGGGTGTGGAGTCCTGCCACGGGTATTAGCAAACCCGTGCTGTCTGTAGCTGTGGGTAAGTCATACCATAGAGATTCTATGCCATAACCTAGCGAAGTTATGCTCTCTGTTGCTCCGTGTGCAAGCACGGTATCGATGAATCAATCGTGGTCACCGTGGTATGTTTACGCATATGTTCACATGCATTTCTCACCTATGCTGAAGCATGGGTTTAGGTGCAAGGTTGGTGCGTAAGAGACGAGTTTTTCTCCCGATGTACTTGGCCAATACTGTCTACTTGCAGGCCTCAACTGCGCACACGACAGCTGCTCACACTTACATTGCTCTACGCGGACAGATAATTGCAGGTAGTTCTGGCGGCCCATCTATGGATCTGTGTCGTACAATTAACGCAGGGCGACTCGGCGAACAGACGACGATGTAGGCGGGATCACGGAGGAGGAGTCACGCCCTCCGTCCGTAAAATGTGGCCGCTCGCATTTTGGCAGCTGAGGGAGTATTCCAGCGCCACTGCAATTGTTTAGAGAAGTGGCGACCCCTTTCCGCGTTAGATTGCATGTTCGTGCAGAGCCACTCGAGAAGTCATGGTTCATGTCCACGATGTCACGATTGTCCAGAAGGGTACAGATGCACAGTGAGGATTATTTATCCCATCTTTTTCACGGAGATGAGTGACCCCTATAGTGGTGTAGAAAAACAATATCGTGTATTCCACAGGGTTTGTTTACGAGTAAAATAGCGCGCGTAATACTGACGTGCGGTGTGTAAATTAATTTATGCACCGAATTTACTCGAATACACTTAGCTGTTTTCTGCGACCAGGCCGCACATATGAATGTGTACTCACTGTTATGTGCGGGGATTGTGGCAGATACGACAGTCTACGAGGCAGGACGTTGTATATATTGCGGATTTCATTGTGTAACGCATAATTACGAGTTAAAAGATATGCAGCGAGATTGTAAAAGTTATGTTGTGAATGATCGCTGGTTTCCCTAATTTGAGTTTCTATTTTTTTTTGTCGTGTTGTATCATCAATTATGGTTTGCGTGCGGTTGACTCGTTTTGTTGCGTGTTTTGTTCCCTAGGTGGTGCTACTGTCGCAACCGTCGGGACGCGCCCAAAATACGTTAATAGCGCTCTGATAAGACTATGGCGGTGCCAAAAGCCTTAAGGAAAGGGAGGTGTGGTGTAACGATTTTGGCTTCTTAGTTTGGCTTCTTAGTTTGGCTTCTTACTGTGTGCGCGTGCGCGTTCAGCTTCAGCTTTATTGAATCCTCCGTGGTGTAACGATTTTGGCTTCTTAGTGTGGCTTCTTAGTTTGGCTTCTTACTGTGTGCGCGTGCGCGTTAATAAACGACAATGATGTTACACATATACACTCCTGTCACCAGGTGTAATTCCAAATTCACTAGTTGAATCAGTAAGAGTGAAATGCCATGCACGAATTTCGTTTCTATAGACTTGCAAATTTTGCAATCTAGGATTTAAAGTTCATGTTCTCGCGTTTTCTTCCCAACGATTATAATATGGGAATTTTGTGCTCTTTGCTCCTATATCCGCATCTGAAGGTTTGTACTTGATATCTCATGGCCATCACGTAGTATGGCGTTTATAACATGAGGGGGTCACAGCGAGTTTTATGTAATGTTAGATAGGAATGTACATATATACTGTCCCTGTAGCATTAATCTTTCAAGTGCACCTTTGTCCATGCACATGTTTTGTGTTGATCACAGTGCTTTTATGCTGTAGTAAGCATATACTCTATACCTCACATCAGGAATTTTGTCTAGTAATCAAAAGAAAAATTACAACAATTACCTATTCGGCACGTAAAAAACTGCATTGTTAGTAGTTAGTTTTATATAGAAATATATAGCTATGGTTGATACATTGACTAGTTGGAAGTTAACTCGTGTAATCATTGCATTAATCATTGGCAAGGGTACAATTAATTTTGACCCTACTAGTTTTGTATGATCATATATATCTGCAGTGAATGTGCATCTATACATCTAGGCAATTTAAATTTAAACATGGTTTGCAGCAAAACAACGGAAATGTTTTACTTTATTGTGTCTAATCTGAACATGTTAGTCAACAGTAGTTTTTCCCGCATAATTTGAAGCATAATGTGAGAACATGACTGTATCGAATTTAGTTTTTCATTATTATACCGTAGTTGTTTTGTCGTATGTGAAATTGTGCGCTAGACATGCGTGAGTTTAGAATTTTGGCACTATCATTAGTTTACACTGTAGTAATTTAACTCGAGTCCGTTTTCATAACGCAAGCAGGCCTCTATTGTGTCACTTTTACTGCGTACACGACCTAACATAGTTGTGACAACTGTCCTGTCTAGAATTGAAGCGAGTTGTTAGTATAAACCAGATGAGACGGGATACTAGAGAAGCGTTGCCAAAATGAGGTGTTGATCCCAAGCGCTATAAGCGCAGATCTTGCGCGCAGTTCCGCGGCAAGGCGCACGCGACCGCGGGAACGTCCTACGACAGTATGCAGCGCTGGCAGCTATGGATCCGTGCGCCGAATGCATTCGGTGCACCGATCCATAGCCGCCCGCGCAGCC
>NW_014578380.1:4709-28320 GCF_000485595.1 Priapulus caudatus
ACTGAACTATCACGTATGTCGACTGTATATTGTGATTACTAGCACCAATTAAAGAGGCTACAGTACGTAGCCGAGTACCTTTAATACCCGTGTTGTTGCTCTGTTTTATCGTTGGTTGATCATAACGGAACGCGCCTGGCAGTCGAGGTGCACGACCCGACGTGTCGCCCCTGTGGAACGATCACGGCCTGATCAACCGCCACGCCACAGGGGGAAAGCGTTACACAACAAAGAAATACCAGCACAAATATTGCGTGTTTTAACATATACAAATAAGACACGCGTACAATTTATAATAGAAATTCTAATCTATATATACGTGCATAAACAATGGTTTATTGGATGCATACGTATACATAACTAAAACCTGGCTTAAGTACTAACGATTTTTTTATAATTGGACTTTTAACACAAACTAACAAAGAACTACCATCTTTACATAACTAAATGATTAGTGAAATGTCGCTGATATCTGCTACGGTAATAAGTAACCTAACTTTCTTGATAACAATGGTTTGCTGTTCCTTAAAAAAGGAGCATTTCATTAAATAATATGTTAATCTCGCTCGTGCTCGTGACCGCAATGGAGTCTACTAAAACGCATAAAAATCATAATCACCGAATTTACACAATAATAAAAATAACAAAACAAAATAAAAAAACCTGCAACACGTCGAAAAACATTAATAACGCAAGGATGCCGTATTCCTCTATATCAGCTTATGTGTGTATAGAAAATGTTGCAAAACTCGCTTTCACTTCTAATATAAAATATGTCCATAGACCGAATATTTTAGTTCTTAAACGCCCGCGGTGGTTTTTTTTCTAGCTAATTTGAAGGCTATGGCATAACCCGATACTGATTTAAAGTTGTACACCCACACAGTACAGCTGATATAGCAGAATACAGAACATCGTTGTTGACTGGAGCGCGTGCGTGCCCCCCCCCTTGCACTCACCCCCACATTATGGTAGGTATGTGCCACTGCGAAGTCAAAAATGGGGGCTCTAGAACTAACTCAGACATGAAAATGGGGGTCTCTGGTCTAATGTTTGTTTGAATGTGGGATGCTCTGGAACTGGCAATGTTCGAAAATGGGGGTTGCGTTGCATGCATGCCTTCACGGCCCGGCTTCAACGTATTCTGAAGTACGGTGCACTGGAACGAAAATTACAACAAATACATTCATATCATTATATCAGGATCAGGAATATACAGTAGTATCTATATAATATATCTATAGGTATAGTATGTGTATATAGATAATATATTGTGTTATCTATATACACATACATACTATATCTATAGATATAGTTTCTATATTATACACAGAAGGCCTGCATGATCAGTTTGAGTTTGCCCTCCGGAAGACGAAACGCTGACCAGAAACTACGAAGCTCGTCAACAACCTGTAACGATGCCGATCGGTAGCTAATGACTAACCAATAACCCGTGAATAATCGGGATCAGCAAAGAAACAATGAGCAAGGTGCATCATTATCATCACTATAGACGCCTATCAAGACATTTACAACACCGGGGTTCAACGGAAACACGCACGGTGCACAGTATTTTAAAAAGTCTCCAAAGAGGCAAGATAGATGCACGTAGATTTAATTACTTCAAACCAGTTTGTGTTCGTAGCGTTGATGTGTAATTAATTATAACAATTAAATTAGGTACTACCCATCTGGTAACAAGTACGTGTGGGTATAGACGATTTGTTATACAGTAAGTACAGTTGTATATGCAGTAAAATCCTAGAGTCTACTATCCCTTTAAGTTATAGTCCAGATGACTGTAACCTGGAAACCAGAGTCTACAGAACAGCCTGAACAGGATCTGGAAAAATTTATTTCTGCAACCAGTGCCAGTGCAACTGCCAGTGTATGGGTTCCGTGATCTGGGCTACTATCGCACGAAGGGTCGTTGTCGTAACAGGTACTACAGATATGTACCCGAGGTAGTTTTAGGTTGTTTAGTATTATGTTTATATTTTTATAATGAGAATGTTAGGGTAGGGTTAGATTAGGGTAGGGTTAGGGTTAGGGTTAGGTAGGTTAAGTAGTGTTCAGGGTTGGGTACACTTCGTAGTACAAGACTGGTACACTTTGGGATTACCAATATGCTACATATTTGCATATATGTACCTCGGGCTACATATCGTAGTACGCTGTACGACACAGACGCACCCTTGAAGCGCTACTCAACTACTCACTATATCAGTATCGACTCGCGGCTAGGGCGCTGCCATACCTCCCAACTCCAAATTGGTTGATCACAAATATAGTTAATTTTTAATTAAATTCTAAGTAGTGTATGGGGTCGGATTAGATTGGTAGTAGTATTAGGGTTAGGGTTAGGGTTAAGGGTTAGGGTCACAATAGCACAATAAAAGGAATTATAAAACCAGGGTAGTTTCAGGCACCGTGATGGATATCTCTATACCCAAACCTGGGAAAGAGTATCAGCCCTAGCTGGCGAGTATCAGTATCAACCTTCTTAGACGCGAGTGACCATCTGTCACGATATACACTTTTGTATATTTGGTGCAGGGTGATATGGGGGACAGAACGGGTTTCATTGCAAATCTCGATGAGAATCACGCATGCAATGCATCGCTGCGTAATGCATCCCGTGACGCCGCTATGCCAACGCAAAAAAAGACTAACCGTTCGCTCTAACCATGGCCTGCTACGCTTAGCTACTGAATATGTGTATACATCACTTCAATCCGGAATATGTATCTTCTTAAAAGGATGTTTTTCACGAAACACCCGTTTCATTAAACTTAGCAAATTACGTTGGCCATGTTACAAAACAAATCAGACAAATCAGAGAGAGTCATTACAATAGGGCCCTGGTTCGCGCTTGTATCTGCTGCGCCGCAGGAGGCCTGATAGACTCGCTTGCGTATTGGCTCGATTGTTTTTCTCAGGGGGAACGGTAGGTTTTTTTTCGCTGCCAATAGCGCGTACGGCCGCACTAGCAGCGGCATGCATTTCGGTTGCATGCGATCCACGAACCAGTTTCCAATGCATACCGGGCCGTCTGTCCCACAACTATAACCCTCACCAAAAGTAGTAAAGATAAGGTTAAATCTGGCACAGAATCCATCTCCGCCCATAATCAAGACTAACTATCAAACCAACTAAACCGCGCGCTACGACGCGGCGCACTACTAGTCGCTACTGCCTCTTCAAAAATAACATGGAACATCCCAGTAATTAGTAGAATAGCATCCGCTAGAACCGTCTGTTCTTTAATGGTGAACCACTTGACCAAATGTGAAAAAACAAAACNGCGTCACTTCAACTCGCTTTATTTAGACTGAGTCACGCGTCGGCATGCTCGTGGACGGCAATACATGACATCGCTTTTCTTACAAAAAATACAACTACGTTTCCAAATTCACAAAAGTGTTCCGTATGCCACCGATAAACAAACAGCATTTGCTTAATGCAATATTGTTGTTTCGGCTGTGCGATAATTGGGCATAACTCGCATATCTCGAGGTTCATCACCTCTATCTCGGAGGCGTGTGTGAGTTTCTTGTGCCTCAGAGATGCACGTCGATTTCTCCTAGTGACCCTTCCAGCTCGGCAGCCTTATCCTGTATGATCTGGGTGGTACATCCGTTTGATCTGGAATAAGCT
Organism: Priapulus caudatus; assembly: GCF_000485595.1. Taxonomy (NCBI): domain Eukaryota; kingdom Metazoa; phylum Priapulida; class Priapulimorpha; order Priapulimorphida; family Priapulidae; genus Priapulus; species Priapulus caudatus. The sequence continues at coordinate 8,367 of NW_014578380.1, forward strand.
CTGGCTAATTTCCACGTCTTCTTTTTGCTCTCACTCGATTGTGTCATATGGCTTCAGTGTTCAAACTGTTTTACGTGTCTGTCATAATATTTCTTCGCTCTTCTATGTCTGGCATCCTTTCAGGTTCGCTGCTTACATCTTTGGTTTCTTGCAGCGGCTTGTGGGGTCAGTTTGCATGTTGCGGTAGGAATGCGTGTTGGCAGTAAGTCTCGCAACAGTCTCTGAACTGGTGATCCCATGCTCGTCGTCTCTCGGGGTATTCCTTACGGTTTAGTAATGCGAGGTAATGGGTGCCGGTTCGTGCTGCTTGGCACTTCTTCAGGCTCTTGCTGTGCAGTTCCCACTCCAGGACCAGTCATTCGTCTGTGAATGGGTGGGTGATATCGTTTTATGGACAAAGTCCATACGTATCGCGCAAACTGTCTCCATTCTCCACAATTCCATGGAGGTCCGTTGTCACTGTAACGCCGAGCTGGTATTCCAGGGTGCTGAACCACTTCTTCGTCTGCTTGATTAGCAGCTGATCCATCTGTTGTCATCATTCTCTCCATCTCAAAGTATTCGAGTAGTAGTTCCATGCAAAATCAGCCATTTGCTCTGAAGACAGTCAAACAGATCCATTCCTACATGTTCCATGGTCTTGTTGGTATTGGGCATTGGCATCAGGGGTTCCTTCTGGCTGTCGGGCTCTGTGTTCTTGACACGGGTCCACATCGAGAAATTGTATCTTCTATGCTGTTTGTTAATCGCCTGGCCAGCTAAAGGAGGTCTCTTGCCAATTGTTTGGTCTTTACCATTCCTTGATGGGGCAGCATGTAACATCTCGATGGCTGTTGTCCTGCATTGTCTGTAGTATCCACGAATTCTTGTTTCCTTGAAGACTACTGCCATCCACGATGTTCATTTCATCTCGAAAAGTCATGATAGCGCTGCGAATCTCGGATGCAAGTTTTCCCTTGTTCCTCGGCCATCCTGACGGCGATTTCACAATGTGGCTCAGTAATTTCAGCTCAGAATCTTGTGCAGTTCTCTTCTCGATCTGTTCCATCTTTGGAGACTTGTCTGTTGTAGCGCTATTTAGTTTTCCAAATCTTGTTAGAAAAATGTGGCGAGTCTTCTCGCCGTAAGGATCGACCTGGTTCGTTTGACGTGCGCACGGTCAGTGCATGCTGCAACTGGAATTTCTGTTGCCCTTCTTGTGCACTAAGGATAAAGTCGTATCGCTTGTAGTCTCATCCTCATCTTCTGTTAAACGAAGTGGAACTTGATGTAATGGCTTTGGAAGATTCTGATCAGGGGCAAATGGTCTGTCTCGAACAGTGACATCTGTCGGTCGCGTACACGTATATGTGGAATTTCTTGAATGGCAAACACAATTGCCAGCAATTCCTTTTCATGGCTGTGCATACGCGTATTCAGCGTTGTCAATGCCTGGACTCATATGTCCACTGGTCGGCTGATCTTGCAAGCAGGACACATCCTATTCCGGATTGACTGCGTCTCCGTGAAATCGTTACTGGCTCTTCCCGGCTGTAGTATCGAGTACTGGTGCAGCTGGTTACAGCTTCTTGATCTGACTGAACGCGTTCTTCATGGATCTTGTCAAAATGCCATTCGAAGTCTATGGTCCTTGATTCCTTGCGCCAAAATGCCGTGCATGTTTTGTTTGTGAACCTACACAGAAACACTTGAATAGATACACAGAAACACTTGGACAGAGGCCAAGACATAACACAGAGGCCAAGACATAACAATTTTGTGTACCTACAAAATTGCGTAGGGAAAAATTGTGGCGGGATGCTGCGGCCAAAGTGAAATTGCTAGAGCGGATCGAGTTTACCATGTATCTCTGTCCCCGGCATATGGCCTGCTCATTTTGAGCGCGTATGTTTTTTGCCTGAAAAAACATCTTGGCCGGCAACGCGACCAGCGACGCGAGTATCGTTTAAAGGCGTAGCCAGGGATTTGGATTGGGGGGGTCCTCGAGCGAGTAACAAGGGTGTGAAAAAAAAATTTGGAGTTAAATGTAAAAATAGTGCTGTAAAATCAATTTAGACTGTTTTGTTGACAAAACTATTTCTTCTGCAGCTCTACAACGACACCTAACCCGACCATGCTGTGTGACTAACGTCAATATACACAGCCTGCTAGCCTGAGGCCAGGATTAGGCCAGCTACGCGCTTTTAAGAGAAAAAAAAATAGAGAAAAAAAAAGATTTTGATTTTGATTGGGGGGGTCCTAGGGCCCCCAAGACCCCCTGGCTACGCGCTTGGTACCGTTCCCGTGTAAATTAGCATAAGGCAAGGATATTGTAACTCATTTGTATCTATTAAGACAACTTCAAGGACCACAATGTAAATAAGTGTGTGATATCATCGGCAATCGCGGTAGACCACTCAGATTGGGAATTGCATATCAATGCAGTGCTTTTTGCGTACAGAACGGCTACTAACGAAACTTCGCAGTTCACACCGTATTTTCTCCATTACAGCAAGTCGCCTTGTTTACCGTTAGATGTGTTATTATACCCGCGTCGTCTTTCGTATGCAGACGATCCGGTAACGCATGCGACTGAGCGCCTTCACAGGGCATTCACATACATTGAGCGTAACAGGAAGGCAGCTCGTCAGAAAAACAAGCGGCTGTACGACCAACGTGCGAAAGATTTCGCGTTCGAGCCCGGTGATCCCGTGCTGTGGTTTAACCCTGTCTTATCCGGCAGTCAAACACGTAAGTTTGCAAGTTTATGGAGACCTTATTATCGAATTATTGAAAAATTAACACCACGGCGGATGCGAATAAAGCGTGAAGGCGATACTCGCACGTACGATGTGCATGTAAAGAATTTAAAACCGGCGCATCCATTCGAGGAGTGGAATAGGCCGAATAATGCAGTTAAATTGACTGACGCACGACCGGTTAGAGACGGGACGCTAGTTGCCCCGAGGGCTGTTAGTCCGATGGAGCACGACGCGTCTGATTCCCAATGGTCACAAGACGATCTCGTACCGTTGGCACGCTTATTTACAGAACGCGATAACACGGCATATCTTACCGTTACCACGTTTATTTACAGAACACGATGGCACCGCATAGCTACACCGCTCTGCTGTGCATACTCGTGATTTTGCCGGCGATGGCTGCAAACATAAACCAGCCGACGCAGGGTGTGGTTTTCGTTCCAAGAGGGCAATTGTCAATAACACAAAGCCGCTGGGCCGCGCCGTAATAAACATTATGGCAACAGGCGAACTTCACTAACTTTCATGAGCATGTCCAACGCTCAATTGCCATTCGACTCGAGATTCTACCACGGCGCGGCTAAGTAACAGTAACGACGCGGATGCCTGGGCGGGGATCACATCCAGTACTCCGGAGGTGTGACCGACAGCCGTCAAGAAGACCCCCACTACGACCAGACCAGACCAGGGGAGGCAACCCGAGATGGAGAAGAAAATCCCCACTGTATATTTAAGTGCAGTCACACACATAGGTATATATATATGGGATATATATATAGATGCGCGTGTGTCTGTCTATGGGTGGAGGTGTATGTATTACCTGTGCATGTATGTATAAACTTGGGTGGAGGTGTATGTATAAACTGTGCATGTTATTTCGTATACATGATCATTGAATATTACAATGTTGTTGCGACATACCGTTTTGAAAAAAAAACATTTATGAAGTAGAATAGTAGCATTTGAAATTACGTACCGCGCTCTTGTTTGTTACTGCGTTTATTTTGTATCAGCTTTGATGGTCGGGGCGACCCTCTTTGAATGATGGGAGGAGATGTAGCGAGGAGTGTTAATGGTACATAAACACCGGCTACATCCGAGCCCGCCCGGCGCGATAATGAATCCCGATGGTGACACTGAGGTGCGACAAAGGAGAAGAGGCGATGGTGGAGAACCACCTGCTCTCGAAGTCGCACCGTGAGAAACTCGCGCCATGAGAAACGTGTCACTAAGGCGCGGGTTATGATAAGCAATTACAGACGGACTTAAAAGCGAAGACTCTAGCCGAGCTTGAGAGAACCTGACTGTCCTTCCGACTGACTCTCGTTCACTCACTCGTCTCCAAGGTTTAAACCATATCTTGTATCTTGTACCTTGTGTCTGTTTCTACTCTTATCATGTCGAGTAATAAACATCAGTGTGGTACGTTACTACCATAGTAGTTGTCTATCTGTTGGTTTGCGTTCTCCCATTCCTGTATCTACCTACATACCTACACCTACCTACGCTTAGCCTTAGATCGCTAGTAGTCATACCCGCTAATGAGCCACATCGTTACATATATATATAGAGTTACACTACTATATATATTAGTGTAAGCGTGCAACAGCTAGCTAGACTTGAACAATCGCGCCGTGAAAGCAATGGCGCCGGCAGCGTATGGTTGGGGGGTGTTGCTATCCCACGGGCGTGGATCACGTGATAACGTTGATGATGACGTTGCACACTACCACAACAACTACTACGCTAACATGTACCGATGTGATAGAATTGTAACTAAACTAGGTCTAATTGAGTAATTCCAATTATTTTGCTCGTGATACTGAGTGATGGGTATGTTACTATGTAGATGTACACGTATGGACATATTAAAAGTAATTAGTCATAGTACTAGCAGCAGCGGCTCGTTGTTAATCTTACTATTCTTAAAGTTAGTCTGATAGTGATAGTGATGATAGTAGTAGCCCAGGTCACAGGTGACGGGCCTACACTGGCAGTTGCACTGGCTGCAGAACTATTTCCAGATCCTGTTCAGGCTGTTCTGTAGACTCTGGTTTCCAGGTTACAGTCATCTGGACTATAACTTAAAGGGATAGTTGACTCTAGGATTTTATTGCATACAACTGTACTTACTGTATAACAAATCGTCTATACCCACACGTACTACTTGTTACCAGATGGGTAGTACCTATACTTTAATTGTTATAATTAATTATACATCAACGCTACGAACACAATCTGGTTTGAAGTAATTAAATCTACGTGCATGGTAGCGATGGTAGCTATACTACAGTATCTAATTAATTGCCTCTTTGGAGACTTTTTCAAATACTGTGCACTGTGCCTGTTTCCGTTGACCCCCGGTGTTGTAAATCTCTTGACAGGCGTCTAGTGATGATAATGATGCATCTTGCGCATTGTTTCCTGGCTGATCCCGATTATTCACGGGGTTATTGGTTAGTCATTAGTGTTATGTCTTGGCCTCTGTGTTACGTCTTGGCCTCTGTCCAAGTGTTTCTGTGTATCTATTCAAGTGTTTCTTTGTAGGTTCACAAACAAAACATGCACGGCATTTTGGCGGTCACTCAACTTGTTTTATTCTAGACCAGTCACGCCATCTCGTGGACGCAATACATGACATCCTCTTTCCTTACAAAAAAATAAAACCGCTCCAAATTCACACAAGTGTTCACGTATGCCAAATAAACAAACACATTTTTTTTTTTTTTTTTAAATTCACTACGAACTAACCTTCAACTAAACTCTGTAAATCACATGCAATCTTGCATAGGTTCATTAACCATGAAATGCTTGTCTTAATAAACATAACTATATTATCTTAACTCTGAATTTGTCTTCCCTTGTCCTTCGCTCATTTTGTCTATCTCACAAAGTCTGACAACTTCTGAGGTGGTCTGGAAATTCTCCCTGACCTAGTGACAACTGAAGGCTTTTGAGCTGACTCACATTTTGACTCACTCTTCGGCCTACAGTTACCATGTTGTGCTGGTTGAGGTTGAGCTATAGGTGAGTTGGACAGGTTAGGAGTGGGGATTTGGGGTGGAGTTCTGTCAACAATGGGCTGTGCCATATTGCAAACTCCATCATCTCGAGGTTCATCACCTCTATCTCGGAGCGGTGTGTAGTGTTCCTTGGTCCTCAAGAGATCACGTCGATTTCTCCTAGTGACCCTTCCACTCGGCAGCCTTATCCTGTATGATCTGGGTGGTACATCCGTTTGATCTGGAATAAGCTCTGCTAATTTCCACGTCTCTTTGCTTCTCACTCGGATTGTGTCATATGGCTTCAGTGGTTCCAACTGTTTTACGTGTCTGTCATAATATTTCTTAGCTCTTTCATGTCTGGCATCCTTCAGGTTCCTGCTCACATCTTGTGGTTTCTTCACCTGTGGGGTCAGTTTGCATGTTGCGGTAGGAATGCGTGTTGCAGTACGTCTCGCAAACAGTCTCTGAACTGGTGATCCCATCTCGTCGTCTCTCGGGGTATTCCTTACGGTTAGTAATGCGAGGTATGGGTCAGTTCGTGCTGCTTGGCACTTCTTCAGCATTTGCTGTGCAGTTCCCACTGCCTTCTCGACCAGTCCATTCGTCTGTGAATGGGTGGGTGATAATGTTTTTATGGACAAATCCATACGTATCCGCAACTGTCTCCATTTATTCACACCATTCATGGAGGTCGTTGACCTTGTACCCGAGCTGGTAATTCCATGGGTCGTGACCGCACTTCTTCGATCTGCTTGATTACAGCTGATCCTCTTGTTTGTCACCATTCTCTCCATCTCATGGTGATGTTTCTTCTGTTCGTTCATAATCGTATTCGGAGTAGTAAGCTCAATATGCAAATCAGAGCCCATATTGCTCTGAGACATGTCAATTACGATCCTTCCTACATGTTTCCCATGGTCCTTGTTGGTATTGGCATTGGCCTCAGGGGTTCTTCTGCTCGTCGGCGTCTGTGTTGCTTTGTTCACGGGTCACACAATCTAGAAATTCGCTTATATCCTATCTTGTTTGTTAATATCTACCTGGCCACTCAAGGAGGTCTGACCTTGCCATACTGTTGTGGTCTTCCACCATTTCTTGATGGGCACATGCTACATCTGGCGATGGCTAGTTGTCTCTCATTGTCATGTGTATCCTACGATTTCCTCTTGTTTCCCTTGAAGACAATCATACACGATGTCATTTCATCTCGAACGTCATGATACGCTGGCGTTCTCGGATCTTCTCTTGTCCTCGGGCCTCTGACGGCGATTTCACAATGTGGCTCCAGTAATTTCAGCTCCAGACTCATTGCTGCATTTCTCTCTGACCTGTTCGCATCCTTGGAGAGCTTGTCTTTGTACGCTATATAGTTCTCCCAATCTTGTAGATGAAAGTGGGTCTTGCTCCAGGTCATAGGATCGGACTTGGTCGTGTGAAGATGCGCAGCTCCAGTGCATCCTGGCAACTGCAATTTCTCTGTCCCCAATTCTTGTGCTACTAGGTAAGTCGTATTCCTTGTAGTGCTTCATCTCATCTCTAGCTTGTAAATCTGATTTGGTAACTGATGTAATTGGCTTTCTTGGAAGGTTGTCTGATCAGGGGTCACAATTGTTGTCTCGACTATGTACATCTGTCGTCCGAAGCATCGTTACTGTTGGTAATTTCTTGAATGCAATAACACAATTTGCCAAATTCCTTCTCTATTTCTTGTGCATACGCGTATTCTAGGCGGTTTGTTACATAGCCTTTGGGACCTCATATGGCCACTGGTGTCGCTGATCTCGCAACAGACACTAAATAACCTATTCGGATAGTATGGCGTCTCTGAATCGTTACTGGCTCTTCGCCGGATACTGTAGTATTCGGAGTTACTTGTTGGCAAACCTAGGTGTACATCAGACTTCTGATCTGCCTGAACGCGTCTTCATGATCCTGAGTCAATAATGCATTCGAAGTCTAATGTCCTTGATTCGCTAATGCAGGTCTCATCAAGTGGCTCTGTGGCTGAGGAAAAGTTCTTTAGATACTTTCCTACGTAGTGTCACCATCCCAATACTCTCTTATGTCTGGTATCAGACTTGGAGTTGTGGCATGTCCCATGACGCTGTAATTTCTGTTCGTCGCATCTCTTGTTCGCCATTTTCTGTGAACCTGTGTGCCGGATATTGTCACTTCATATGTCGCATAGTGTAGTATTCGGTCAGCGAAAATGTTACATTGTTTTTCTCTGCTCCTTACTAAGTGTCTCTCTTGAAAGAGTGGTCTTGTTTATGGTTCGTCTATTGTGTCTCGGCTGTATTAGGCAAATCATCACGATTTTTCCTACAGCCTTCTAATACTTCGTCGATGTCTCCGAATCCTTTGAAACAATTCTGGTGCGTGATGTGATGCCATTGCAATTTCTGTACGCAACATCTACGGCAAAGGGGTGTGTTGAAGACTGTGTAGTCCTTGGAGCGTATCGTCTAGCTAGTAGCTGGAAATATGCCTTGATTCGGCATCTACTACTGTAAAGTATCTGGACTTTACCACTCTTCTGTGCGACTATTCGTCTACTGTACTTGGTTGGGTGTAACTCCCTCTGTAGCGCTAGGTTTAAGTCTCTGGGGTCATTCGGTTAAGTACTTACTGTCCCATCCTTCTTGGGGATACATGTAGAGACTACACCATGGTGACTGGTGTACCATACTGGGACTCTCCTCAATAATTCATCGCAACGGAGTTGCTGGGCAGTTTCGCGTTGAACAGCTGCTGCGACGGGCTATGGGGACAGGGCGAGGGGTGTTTGTGCAACAGGGGTATGCATCCTGACTCAGCTTTAACATCAACTCATCACGGCACTTTTTCCTATAAACCTGAAACACTCTAATAAACTCATGAATGACATCTACGGCACTCTGTGGACAACTCTTGGATCGATTCTGGTCAGCTCAACATGCTTGTTTCAGCGCTGTTTGTTGCATGTACTGTCTCTTCACTGAATTCATAGTGAACTGTTTGGCAGTGACATAACAGATTCGGTATTTCACCATCTCCTGACTTCAACATGTATCTGGTGTTATTTGCCCTTGTGGCTTAACTTTACCACGCGTTACCCCAGTGTGTCACCCTCTGTCTTGAACCTAACCCAAAAAATACGCTGTGGTGCTCTAGTTAATGACTGGTTTGTGTCCTTAGAGACTCATAGGTTTTCATTGACAGCGTGTTTCACTTAGCGGCTGTATCATCTAAATTAACCATTTCATTGATCACCGTATCACATTAACAGTCCCATTGATGCCTTTGATCAGTGTCACTTAGTGTTAGCAGCCACACATCACACAAGTCAGTCTGCTCAGTGTCGGAGTTTCCTGTTCATTAAAATGGACACTGGGCCTGTTCTACTGGGTGTTTCTACAAACTTTCGCGAGTGATTTTGGCCTGCTACTATTGCACACGTTTTACGTGGTGAGGACATCTGTTCTGTGGATGAGATGACCCAGCAACTACAGCCTTGGTCACCACATTCACATGTCAACGGATAACTGAATTTCTGTGACCAGTAGCCTGTCCACGTCCCTGATCCTGAACTGAAGCGTTGAAGTTCCCACTGATGCTGCTGCTAGTGACGTGTCCCTTCTTCGTCGCGCCCACGAATTGTTTGGACTGGATTGATTCTAAACTCTTGGAGTTGGCAAGGTGGCAGTGTTGCTCACATTCTCACTTTCAGTTCGAAACTTTGACACTTTCTGATCACGTCCTTTAGTGACAGCTAGATCGTCATCCATAATTCCGCTTTGCGCCTCGTCCCTTACTCCATTGAGATCTGTACTGCGATCATGTCCTCTCCTTGTCACCAACTGACACAATGCTGTTGTTCACCAGGTCTGTTACATATTCTGCAATAGACTCATGCGGTCCTTGCATTCGACGCTGGAATTCGTGATGTATCTTTCACACTTCTTTTGGTTTGAATATCCGTTAAACTTTCCGATCACAATGTCATACTTGTCTTTGTCTTGCTGCTGTTGTAAATACAAAAATCGTTCTGGAAAACTTTGATGTATTGTTTTCCCATTGGTATACAAATTGAGACCTTCTGTTGGTCAGAAATGCTTGTCTGAACGCTAGCGACAAAGTACATTCTGAAATTCGCCTCGATACTCCTTCCACGCACTGCAAGGTTGGCCTTGTCTGCGTAGTGAGTACTTCGTGGAATGATACCTTGTACTGCCATTTCGATGTGAGTACTTCTCGTGCATGTATTGGGAGAACTCTACTTGCTTGATCCGTTTCTGACACCATGTTATGTTTTGGCCTCTGTCCAAGTGTTTCTGTGTATCTATTCAAGTGTTTCTGTGTAGGTTCACAAACAAAACATGCACGGCATTTTGGCGGTCACTCAACTCCTTTATTTTAGACTAGTCACGCCATCTCGTGGACGCAATGCATGACAAAAATGACGTTCGCGTCGTTTCATCGTCGCCGTTGCGAGCAAAGATCAATAGGCCTATATCTTCCCCGAAGATTCTTCGGCCGATCGTAGGCGTTCGGAAGGGGCAAGGGGCATGTCATCGAGAGATATGCATGGCAAAATCCTATCTAAAGTAATCACTTTGAGCGCAGCATTCCCTCGCAATTTCTTCCTATGTAATGTATATAAAATGTCGTTCGCATCGCTCGTCGCCGTTGCGAGCCAAGCTAAATAACTTCGGCCGATCTTAGATGTTCAGAATGGGCAGGAGCATGTCATTGAAAGATGTGCATGATAAGATCCGATCTACAATATTCACTGCCTGCAGTATCTCCATCGGCCATGTACATTCTGTACACCACTTGATCCTTACTTATTACAGGTAGCCGTTGCCTGCCAAGATAATTTTTTTCGGCCGATCTCATACGTTTAAATTGGCCACATGCAGGCGGGCCGACGGCACGTGTGCACGGTAAAATCCTATTCACAATATTCACTTTGCTCGCAGTATCGCGGCACGGTTCCCCCTATATATGCGAATGTACTTGAAAATGCGCTCGGACGTCGGTCACCGTTGACTGCCAGGATAATTTTCTTTGACCTATCTCATGCTACAGATTTCACTTTGCTTGCAACATCGCGCCACGGTTCCTCATAGGCCAATGTATGGCGCTCAGACGTCGGTCGCCGTTGACTGCCAAGATATTCGTCGTATTCCAAGTCGTATTCCTCGTCGTTACTAAGTCCATTCGTCGTATGCCAAGGTTTTCGTCGGTCGATCTCATGTATGTTCAAAGTGGTGACGGGCGGGCCGACGACACGTGTGAATGGTAAAATTCGTTCTACAATATTCACTTTGCTCGCAGCATTGCGCCATGGTTCCTCCTAGATGCTAATGTACTTAAAAATGCGCTCAGGCGTCGGTCGCCGTTGATTGCCACGACAGGTATAACAGGTATACCAGGTAGGTGTATCTGACACTCTACCCACTACCCCACCACCCCGAGAGGGGTAGCTAAACATCGCTACAGCTACACTGTCACATTATTAAAACGTTCTATGTTCGTGGAATAAAGGTTCTCCAGGCTTCTTCCCATCACGCCCGCTGACGTATTCTAGCTCGTCGGCTACGCGGGAACATTGACGGTGATGTCAAATGGTTTAATTTCAAGTTAAATATAATTCTTGTGAACCATTTGTCACTATTAACTCCTGATATTATATATATATGTACATCTCTGACTGGTATATTGCATCTCTTGATAGTATATTGCACCTCTTGGTGGTATATTGCAGTTCGTCTGCGTTGGGTTCGAGCATTCCGACCATTGGCTTCCTAGCACATGCTTATACCGATAGCTATTGTTGTAAGGATTGCTCTGCGGCAGGATCGCGGTAGAAAAGCGGCAGTTTGGTTCGCAACAGATCATCCGTAAAATGACCACTGCACCTATGATGTGTGTAATCGACGCGTGCACGTTCTCCGACAGTAGATTCGCGTTAGAAAGAATGTGGTAACGGAGCTAGGTCCAACTGAATTTTAGCTCCACGGATGGTTCGTTGAAATCGATTTTTATTTGTGAAGATGAAACGTAATAAACTAAACTCATTATAATTGGGAATTACGTGTAACAGATCCAGCAATCACATATAATATATTATTAATTACATTAATAATAATATTATTATTAAATTATATGTGATTGTTGAATCTTTTACACTTTTAGCTTATAGTATATTATATATTAGTATTTCATCATTTATTATTAAACTACAACTAATATACTGTATCTGCTTTCTTCCAAGTTTCCAAGAACTCGGTAATGACACAGAAATTCCTTTCAAAAAATGTTTTAATGAATAAAGCACGTGCTGGATATAATTCCGCCAAGTGAATAACTTGGTGTTTTTTTATTTATCACATTCATTTTAGTATTATTTACATTATTATTTTAGTTTTTTCACATTGCAAGGGCTGCTACAAATCGACTTCTGTGTCCTTGCTCAACGTCTCTATTTAAATAAACCATATAAATGCAAATAATCTTGTAAACTTTCGCATTGTGCGTTACTGCTATGATTTAATTTAGGATATTGTACATGTCAAGTACGCGCCCGAGCACATATAAACTTTATATAGACACAATATGTTGAATTTATATATTATTTAATTCATTATCAATCGAATACAATACAGAAAAAATAGTAACCATTAGAGAAATTCAATATAATAATAATAGTTTCGTTATCGTAATTTACGTAATCGCCATGATTTAATACCCCATATCATTTTCCCATATCATATGCTAATATATTATGATCAAAAGTATAGATTTCTACGAGAAGTACAACATTGCTAATAATAATATATAATCTAAACGTCTTCTCATATACTAGCTCTGCCTCAAGCGTGTATAATCTACCCGATGAATGAACCATACATACCCGGGAACGGTATAACAGGCACACCCATCAAGGGAGTAGAGGCGGCAACGTGTTGCCATGGGTACGGCGAACCGTGCATCCATGGCGACGCTGGATGCGGCTGCAGAGAGGCTTCTGCGCAAGGCACGTGACCGCTGACGTAGCTCGGTTGCGAGTATCGGCACGACATCTGACTTGTCTGCGCAGTCGCGTGATTCTCTTTGTCGGCATGTCGAAGCGCGTCCGCGTACCACGTCGGCATCACCCCCAGCGCGTCGTCCGTCGCGTACCGCTGCGTCTGCTCCGTCGTCACGCCGTACAGTGGCGCCCTTCCAGCGCACACCGTCGTCGCGTTGGCAAGCGTTGATGGCGTCGTCATGCCGCCGAACACATCTGCGCGCCCTCTGAAGCTCAGACCCAGCGGCGAGCCGTAACCGGAATCCGGTGTAGCCGGATACGGCCGGATCGGAGTCTGCGGAAGCTGCATCGGTGGTGGCGTCGCGGCGACGCTAGGCGAAACGGATTCCTGTATCTTGCGCAGGACCTCCGAATCGGAATCGGGATTTAGTTTTCTTCCCATGCGACCGCGAAATTTTCCCTGGAGAAAGCTGCCGACCTTAGATGAACAAAAATAAATGGTTATAGACTCGTGTTCATGAACCCCCTCAGTATGTCTATATATTTTTATTTCTTTATTTATATCGCAACTTCAACGCATGTGCCATTTTCCTAAATGTATTAACACGTAACATTTAACACTGAATATTTAAAGCTAATAGACCTATGAATAATCAATTTCTAACATTGCTGCTGCTTTCAACATGGACATAAAACTGGAGCTGTATAGTAAATTCACACTACGTGAAATGCTATGGAAATCTATATGCAACAGTAAGTGCAAGTTCTTTTCACAAACACCACGGATTCATGTGTCCTTCCGGATTAACCCGCACTCGTAAAATCCCCACCCTGCATGATTTATGACATGATAGAGAGAGAGAGAGAGAGAGAGAGAGAGAGAGAGAGAGAGAGAGAGAGATAGTATAGTATAGACTTCTGATAGTATGTAGTATATTCACATACAGTACAGTATATCAGTGCATAGCTGCACGTTCATAATGACGTACCTGTAATAACTATAAAATGTACAACTACTCTACATACCTTCTTCGGATGAATTCCCCAGTAGTGACCTCTTCCATTGTCTCTCCGCCCGACCTTCGTGAAGGCAGAATTCAGCGACAAATTGTGACGAACGCTGTTCTTCCACGTCGTGTCTTTCACCTTGGCGAAGTAGACGAAGTGCTTCTGAATGTAGGCGTAGATCTCATATAGCTGCATGCGGCCTTCGCGCGAGCTCAGGATCGCCATCGCTATGAGAGACGAATACGACAGATCGGGCTTCTTCTCCTCGTTCTCTGCTATGGTGGCTGCCGCAGCTGCCGTTGCATTCTCAGTCGGAGTCGGCTGCCGACTCATCGGCGACGACGACATCAGAGGTCTCCCTTCTGCCATGCTCTTCTTGGTAGTCTCCTTCGCGCTTGCGGTCGGTGGCTGCGTGTATACGTACGTGTACTCTTTCTCTCTCTCTCTGATGACGTCTGCCGAAAATCTGCCAATGTAAATCTGTTCCCGCGCGTTTCTTCGTTCGGCGCTCTCACTCTAGCGACGACGCGTGCACAACAGTGTGGTCAGTGACAACACTGAGTCGACGTGCGGCATCGCGCCTCGCTTTTATACGGAGGCAGTGTCGCGCAAACCGGCGTCACTACTCTGTTTACGGGAGTCGTGCGACGCAGCGTCCGCGACCGCTTTGCGGCGCGCCCTCGCGACCTGTTCGCGTCATCACCATGTGTACGAGGCGAGCCATCACGCGGGCGATCAGTGGCGGGTATTGTACTCAGTGCGTTGCTGACCATTGTGCAACAGTAATCTAACTGCGAGCGGACTATAAGCGTGTTTATCATATTTAAAGCAGTATTTAGACGATCTGCGATGCTCTCTCGTTAAAACGATGCAAAATTACGCGAGTTGAGAACGAGTTGGCAAAAGTAGAGAGAAGTTACATAGTCAACTTTGAAGGGGCGTAGGCAGCTAAACAAGTGTGTGTGTTTGTGGGGGGGGGTGCTTATTACAGTAGCAGTGGAACTTTATACTATCGAAGCATATAGGCTTATCGCTAGCGCCGTTAAGCACTAAGGGGGGGGGGTCTGGGTCTCCGAAAATTTAATGGCTCCAGGTGCGATTTCCCAACACTTTGAAATAGTATTTTTAGACGTGAACTGATGATTTTTTAATAACTTTTCGCCACATTACTGACTTCTGGACCCGATTTCACGAGAAAAATCAGTTTTCTCATTTAGAGTTAAATCTCTAAATTAATTCTCAGTTAAATCATTCAAAATTAGTTAATCCTTAAATCTCAATTTAGGTGTCATTGATTTGTAAAAGTTTAAATTAAGGATTTAAACTAATTCAGTGACTGTCACTTGCACCTGGTTTGAAACGGTTAATTTTATGTAAATAAATAAAGACTTTACACAATGCTATATTAATTATTTCTCATTTTATTCTCACAATACTGCGGGAATGATACATAATTATACATGTACTGAATAATAATGAGGATCGACGGAACTTTTCATTGTTGCTAATTTTGTTAATTTGTCTCAACACTCTACGTACCACCACCGGTATTTGGAATTCGAAATAGGGTTAACATAAATTTTTATATGCATTTGAGCGGAACTCAACCCCACTCCTCGCGATCCCACGGGGGGTAGAGGGGGTTCATCGATCCGAACCCCCCGCGGCTACGCCCTTGCCGTTTATATCCGTATATAGATATATGAGGCACTGCTTAATATTTCTTAGCGTAAAGTGCTGGGCCGATAAGAGGCGCTGTATATTTTCACAAACCATAGACTGAATAAAAGTCGACTGAACATGTGCGCAAACAAAAATAGTTCGGAAATTATATCTACAACATCGCGCTTGCACACTGCAAAGCCATTTTATTTCTTAAATTGTACGTTATTGACAATTATGTCGCTGTTATTTCCACTCCACCCCTCTTTCGTGTATGAGTTTGCGGTCCTATATCGCCGCGTCCACCCTTCTTTCTCTCTCTCTCTCTCGCTCTCTCTCTCTCTCTCTCTCTCTCTCTCTCCTCTCTCTCACTCTCTCTCGTCATATGTCCCTATCTCTCTCCCTCTTTTTTTCTTTCGATATGTTCTCTCTCTCTCTCTCTCTCTCTCTCTCTCTCTCTCTCTCTCTCTCTCTCTCTCTCTCACTCTCTCTCGATATGTCCCTATCTCTCTCCCTCTTTTTTTCTTTCGATATGTCTCTATCTCTCTCTCTCTCTCTACTCTCTCTCTCTCTCTCTCTCTCTCTCCCTCTCTTTTCTCCCTTAATATCTAATACCTCCGTTAATTACCTCATGTTTTCGCGTGGCGAAAAAATCAGATTTTGTGTCCTAGTTACCCTCGGTACAAACGGTAGTAAAGTTAGGTAGATAAAATATTAATTGAAGTCAACTTTTAATATGATTTTTCACATAAATATTTTAAATCTTTCCGAACGGTGAGCGTTGCAAAATATTCACCGACACTGTTTCTCTAAAAGTTTCTTCACAGCGTCTCTCCTTTACCACACCGCTTATTACGTGCCCATTCCACACACATATATATATATTAGATAGATTCGATAATTCCTTTTTATTTTATATAAATAGCAATTATAGCAATAGTAGGGCCTATTAGTAAAAATAAAATTTCTCAGGTACCTATATATAGCTAATACAGTGTAGATGAAATTCGATCCATGTTTTTAATAAGCCACTAATCTTTTAGCATTGCTAAAAGATTGTATTTCTAGTACGTAGGCGAAAAACGGGTGCTAGGATATCCTAATTGTTTAGGTGCGGATTAATGTGTGTTGACGTTTATTCGGTGATTAAACACCCGCATCTTGAACGCGGCGTTTACTTCGGGTCATAATATACAACTGGTTGTTTACACTTTTCCTCTAGATCCTCTTCGAACCCTTGCAACTATTATAGCCTCATGCATGCGTTTATTACTATCTAAACAGGTTAAGCTACAGCTAATAATCCATCACCAACGACGTGCCTTTGTCGCGGCAACGTGGTGCGCTGGTCACCCAGTGGATGCGTGTTCGACCTACCGCTTAACGAAACAATAGCAATAGCTGTGTGTGCCCGAGCTGCGCGCACCAGAAGCCAAGCTATGGAGCTTGGTGAATTGCCACGATTGAAAATCCACCGGAGCAGCTACAATAATACGGAGGGGAAATCACGTGCACTGTGTCCCGCGTAGACGCGGACAACATGGACGGCGTCGATTCTTTCGCTCATACACCCAATTCCCAACAACGTAAGCATCGCGCGTCATACTATTCACAACCACGTAAAGCATCGCGCGCGTCATACCCATCACAACCCACGTAAGCCATCGCGCGCTCGATCACCATCACCAACACGTAAGATCGCGCACTCCATCACCCATTTCACAACCACGGAAGCATCGCACTCTCATCACCCTCATAACCACGTAAGCATCGCGCGCTCATCACCCATCACAACACGTAAGCACTCGCGCACTCATCACCCAATCATAACCACGTAAGCATCCGCCGCTGCATAAACCAATTCACAAACCACCGTAAGCCATCGCACGCTCATCCAACACAATCACAACCACGTAAGCATCGCACGCTCATCACCCATCACAACCACGTAAGCATCGCGCGCTCATACCCATCATAACCACGTAAGCATCGCGCGCTCATACCCATCATAACCACGTAAGCATCGCACGCTCATCACCCATCATAACCACGTAAGCATCGACGCGCTCCATCACCATCACAACCACGTAAGCATCGCGCAACTCATCACCCATTCATAACCACTAAGCAGCGCACGTCATTCACCCATCACAACCACGTAGCATCGCGCGCTATACCCATCATAACCACGTAAGCCATCGCGCGCTAATACATTCACAAACCACGTAAGCATCGCACATACAATACAATACATAAATAAGAGAAACAAAACAAGAACAAAGACAGCATCAATACAACCAAAACAACAAAAACACACAGTAAGAATAAGCAAGCAGACAATCCATAATAACAAAAACAACACGTAAAAGACAATCAAGACACCAAAAGAATACAATAACCAATACAAAACCCACACCCCACCGCCCTCCACCAACGCACCTCCGCCACGCGCTCCCACTCCCGCCTTTCAAAGGCTCCTTGCGGCCGCTCAGCGTTCGCGCTCTCACGGTCTGTGCCCGACACAACGCTCTCACATTTTGTTGTATGCATTCTTACATCCAATGCCATGCATCGGCAACACAATTTGCGCGCACCTACCCCACAGGTTCCCGCCTCGAAGACCTACTTGATGGTTAATAAAACCGATGGATGTTGGTAGGCCGAAGGCTTCATTTCACTTCTGTCTCTTTCTGTGATAAATAGTAAAACTTGTTCTCAGGACGTTATAACGAAGAATAAAATGCGTCCCAAATAAACTGCACTAAAAAACTACTGTAATACAAATCTCTCATCGATATCCAGTCCAGCTATTCCTACTTACAGTGCCCGGCAAACCAACTACAAACACCGACAACGACAGATCGAACCAAATAACGACCACAATAATATCCCTCTTTCCCTTAGTGCGTCACGTAACGTTTTCCCATGGAATTTTGCCATAAATTTTATACAATGAAACGGATTGCATATTACTTGATATAGCATTAGCCCAGGCCAACCCTTCAATTCCGTATGCGCAACTTCTAGCAGCGCCTTCTCCCCGGGGGGTCAATCCGTTCAGCAGATGCGTACATATTCTGGCCAACCGTACGTACGTTAGTAGGCTTGTCAAAATACACTGGAAACGCCCGCAAGAACGCCATGAATCGCGCCATCTAAAACATTCGATCGGCCCGTAAAATGCGGGGAGTCACGTTATAGCGGGGGTGAGTTAATTATCGAGAAAATGTTGGAGTAATACGGAGCCAAGTGGCCCAATCGCGATTTGTCCGAATTTGTCTTTTTGGGCCCGCATTATATATATATACTAATATATCCGTTATAGCACGGGGGTTAACAAGCCGTTAAATTCTCGTTCAAGTCTTGGGCAGTTCCTCTCCTTAGTAGTCTGTTTTCGCCGAGTTTCTATATTTTATCGCCCTAATTACGACCAACAATACACCTTAAACATACAACCTATACGCGTGAAAATGAAAAGTAAAATCACGACAAGAGAAATGTCAAGAAAATGAGTTATGGCATGATCGCTTTATACATCCGATTTTATAATTCCGTTATTTTGGGCTTTCATAGTCAGACGGCTCTACTGATACATAACGCTCAGAATTCTCTAGCTCTTGAATAACATCTCTTCTGCTCCTAGACACGTTCGTGCGTTTATGTCAATTAAAAGCCCCCCCCCAGGTTGTACTATTTACATATCTCAACGCTAGCTAGCTCACTGTTGTCATTAATAATGGCGCAGGGGCCGGGCGTTCCCTCGGGCGGCTGATCCGCCGCTTTGTTCTATATCATCTTGGAGTATATACTATTCTAACAGGAATGATCTCGGTTCTAGCCGCGCGACAAAGATAATAACAAATGAAAACAATAAATAAATAGGTGGCCTAAAATAAAAATTATATATAAATTATATATACATTTATGATTATGTTATATAACATATATACTGATAGAAAAGAGAGAAGGAGAGAAGACCGCGAGAAAGAGAGAGAGATCGAGGAGAGCGAGAGAGAGAGAGAGAAGAGAAGGATGACAGAGACGCGAGAGAGACGAAGCGGAGAGAGACGAGAAAGAGAGAGAGAGCACTAGACTAGGATAATAACAATCATTTCGTTTTTAGCAGTAGTCTTCCAGACTGCTAACCGTTAAGCATTAATAAGAACGATAACAAGCCGCCATTTCAATGTAGTACTAACGTTTTAAATACACCTGTAAGCCGCGTATATAATATCATAACAACTAAATTTACAAGAAAAAAAACGTTTTATTTTATTGTTCTAGCAGACATGGTACAAGAACTTACTCGTAGAACTACTCTGCGTATTTACACAGATTTCAGCAGACATACATTCCATTTACCATACTACGATACTGACACAGTACACACCTGTTCAACGGTTTACACCACTTATGTACTTAATTACAATCCTAAAGCCGAAAGGTGAACCTATTAAATGCGTGATGAATTTCGACACACGACTAATTTTCATGCAAATAATTATAAATTGAAAAAAACATTG
>NW_014578380.1:30158-35070 GCF_000485595.1 Priapulus caudatus
AGAGAGAGAGAGAGAGAGAGAGAGAGAGAGAGAGAGAGAGAGAGAGAGAGAGAGACGATGAGACAGCAGAATAGAGTTATAATTCATGAGCGGATGACGCAGAGCGAAAGAGTTAAAGAGAAAACGATAAAGAAAATATCCTCCGTCAGCAGCCGACGTTATGCGCGCCTGTCGACGTGAAATCATATCGGTAATAATTCATCCAGCGCCTCTCTCTCTCTCTCTCTCTCTCTCTCTCTCTCTCTCTCTCTCTCTCTCTCGGTCGCTCTCTCTCTCGGTCGCTCTCTCTCTCGGTCGCTCTCTCTCTCGGTCACTCTCTCTCTCGGTCGCTCTCTCTCTCCCTCTCTCTCTCTCTCTCTCCCTCTTTGTCTTTCTTATTGCACAATAGTTCATCAAGAATAAGGTGAATAAATGACATAATATGGTATACGTAAATATTGGCATGAACACATGTACACTATATACATATACTTCAGGAGTTAATAATGACAAATGTCGTTGTCATTTTCATGACAGTGACATTTGTCATTATTAACTCCTGATATACTTATATACGTAAGAGAGTATCACTCATATGCTCATGATATCGGCAATAGGAAAGTATTGCTCGGCCAATGGCAAGATCACTGTTGTTTATTTGTCATAATTGAGAATCCCTACTAAAAAGAACATTTGCGATAATTATGACATGTTGGAATAAAGATGGATATAGGTTGCGCCCCAGTCACAACTCGCACAAAATTCCATTATGGTCAGGTAGCTATAGAGGTAGTTTCTCTGTTTAACTGCGATTCAAGGGAAACGCCTTCGTGGCCTTCGTGGACAGGTGGCCCCTGTTCGACGAAGGCAGGCACCAGCGACGTTTCGAGGGAGCGCACCTCCATTGGACCATAATAAAAATATTGTTTGTTTGCCCTCACCCGACCGACCCGCCAAAAAGAGGCTGAGTAAAAACATGTTTATTGATCTTTACCATTCTTTTTTTTTACAAATTGAATCACTGTACATTATATAAATCTGTAGGCAATACATTATATGCAGGGCCGGACTAAGCATGTGGGGGGCCCGGGGCACGCATAAGCATCGCGCGCTCATCACCCATCATAACCACGTAAGCATCGCGCGCTCATCACCCATCACAACCACGTAAGCATCGCGCGCTCATCACCCATCACAACCACGTAAGCATCGCGCGCTCATACCCATCACAACCACGTAAGCATCGCGCGCTCATCACCCATCACAACCACGTAAGCATCGCGCGCTCATCGCGTTTGGTTTGCGTTCCGATTAAAAGGCGATATAGGACATCGATTGTTGTGCACGTGACATCGGCACGCAAACACAGCACAACCGTTAGATTTTTGTATGATTTACATCCATGCCATGATGGCAACACAATTTGCGCGCACTACCCCACAGGTTCCGCCTCGAAGACCTATTAGATTGTAATAAAACCGATGATGTTGCGTAGGGAATGTTTATTTAATTGTTATTTCTGCTGATAAATGTAAAACTTGTCTCAGGAGTTATAACGAAGAATAAAATGGTCAAATAAATGCACTAAAAAACTACTGTAATAAAATTCTCATTGATATAGTACCAGTATTCCTACGTTACAGTGGCAACAACTACAATAACGACAAGAAGATGAACAATAACGACAAAATTATCTCTTTCGCCTTAGTGCGTACGGTAACGTTTTCCCATGTAATTTTGCATAATTTTATTAACATGAAACGATTGCATAATTATTGATATAGCATAGCCTGCAACCTTTCAATTCCGTATGGCACTTCTAGCAGCGCCTTTCCCGGGGTCAATCGTTTCAGCAGATGGTGAAATTCTGGCCAACCGTACGTACGTATATAGGCTTTCAAAATACACTGGAACCCCGCAAGAACGCCATAATCGGGGATCTAAAACATTCGATCGCGTAAAATGCGGGGTCACGTTATAGCGGGGTGAGTTTAATTATCGAGAAAATGTGGAGTAATTAGGAGCCAAGTGGCAATCGCGATTTGTCCGAATTTGTCTTTTTGTGGGCCGCATTATATATATATATATATATTATAATAGCACGGGGGTTAAAAGGTTAAATTCTCGTTAAGTCTGGAGTTCCTCTCTTAGTAGTCTGTTTGCGAGTTTTATATTGTTATCGCCCTATTACGACCAAAATACACCTTAAAATACAATATACGCGTGAAATGAAGTAAAATCAAAAGAGAAATGTCAAGAAAAATGAGTTATGGCATGATCGCTTTATACATCCGATTTTATAATCTCGTTATTGTTTGGAGCTTTATAGTCGGGCTCTACTGTACATAACATCAGAATTTTTAGCTCTTAATAACATCTTTCTTGTCAGACGTCGTGGTTTATGTAATAAAAGCCCCCCCAAGGCTTGTATATTTAATATCTCAAAGCTAGCTAGCTCACTTTGTCTGTAATAATGAGCCGGAGCGTTCTATAGTCATTTGAGTATATAGCTATGCTAACAGGAATGATCTCGGTTAGCCGCAGACAAAGATAAATAAAATGAAAACAATAAATAAATAGGTAGGCCTAAATAAAATTATATATAATTATATATACATTTATATTATGTATATATACATATATATATAGAAAGAGAGAGAGAGAGAGAAAGAGAGAAAAGAGAGAGAGAGAGAGAGAGAGAGAGAGAGAGAGAGAGAGAGAGAGAGAGAGAGAGAGAGAAAGAGAGAGAGAGATAGATAGATAGATACAATCATTATTTTCTAGCAGTGTTTTCAGACTGCTAAACCGTTAACATAATAAGAACGATACAACCGCACATTTCATGTAGTACTAACGTTTTAAAATACACTGTAAAGTATTATAATATACAATAACAACTAATTTACAAGAAAAAAAAACGTTTTATTTTATTGTTCATAGGCAACATGGTACAAAACTTACTCTAGAACTACTCTGGTATTTACACAGATTTAGCAGCATAATTCCATTACATACTAGATACTGACACAGTACACACTGTTCAAGTTACACACTTATGTACTTAATTACATCCTAAAGCCGAAAGGTGACCTATAAATGTATGAATTCGACTACACGACTATTTTCATGCAAATAATTATAATGAAAAAAAAACTGGACTTATTTTATACTTTTCTTTTGCAATACAATGAAATGACCATCATATTTACACCGTGACTTCGATCCTGCCACTGTCGAAACTGTTAAATCTCTTTTAAAAATATGTGTTCGAAAATCGAGTGAGTAAGTTTAATTTCTCATTTATATGCCAGTTTGATGTGTATAAATAATAATGGCGAAATTGAATGAACATAGTAGATACACCATAACTGCTAACGCCTTCAATATCATACGTACTGTTTTCATATTGAATGGTGCTACGATACGATTACATATAGGTTGTTTATACAACCAACATAAATTATGTACACTCTAGTTGAAAAAAAACAACATGTTACTCTATTTGACATCACATTTCGTATAACACATACAAAACGCGCTGCATGTACAAGTAGCGGGTTGGAAGCGTTGAAATAAATATACATTCACAGTTAGCCACAACTTATGCAGAGGTGAGAGCGTGGTTTGCGAAACACCAGGGAGCACATCTGTAGCATTGTTTCTGAACATTTATCACTGTAGAATCTTCCTAGAGATGCCTTCCGTGCGTGCGTGCATATGCGAGTGTGAATGTTTTACGGAATTAGTGGTAGTAAGCACAAATGCTGTCTCTTTCTATTACCCGCCTCTTGAAAAAAAACAACTTAATAACTAGTCAGTGGACAGGGATAGATTTAAATGCAGGCAAGCTCTATTTAGTATCAACGGCATGTCTGCATTTGTTCTCAGTGGCAGCCATGAATTAATTTAAGAAACTAAATGAATTACAAACTGCACCCACTGTCAGTTTACCTGAAACTAGTTAGTGTCCCGTCCTTGCAGCTAACTGCAAAGACAACTGCTGCACCAGAGATCTAGGCAATCTCCACCCCTCCACCTAGCTGAATTGAAACAAGCCTCATCTCATTGTCGTCTCATTGTCGCGCGTGCCTCAGTGAGGCTTGGAAGGTGGCGATGCCGTGTCCAATTGTCGCTGATACTCCATGTAGAGTCGCTGTAGCTGCAGATTGCCTCCAACTAGTGGCAGTACTTCCCTGAGCAGCTGCCTCTTGCTGAAGCCCTACAAGAATGTCGTAACAACACTTACTAGCACATAATCACAACCACATTGCTTAACGATCGAATCTGTCCAGCAACGATGGTACGCATCACTAAAGTCTGATGCTAATTTTGTAGCTGAATGGCATCGAGTGATAAGTTCGTCAAATCCACACCGGATAGTGGCAGTGGACCTGTACCCTGTGTAGACAGTCCAGACCTCCGCTACACACTTTTCAGTTATGATTCATCCATACTTCGTCCCTCGGATATAACTCGACAAAAACCCGCGATGGTGCAGCAATGGCCTGGGGCCCGTTGTCAGAAACAAAATTAGTCTTAACATTAGCATTAACTTTACGATGTTTCTGACAACGGCCCCCTGATTTTGAAAGAGTTGCTTTTAGAGCTGATATCTACTTTCAATATTAAAGAAATAGGACGGCGTCACAAACCAGCATTGGCACTATAATAACGACAATAAAAACATGATAAGAATTGTATACAGACTTACAAGAATGTAGGGATTCCATGCTATTGTAGTTTTATACGTGGGACCAAGCAATGTATCACAGACTTCACGTAAGCGAGACTCCAATCCTGCAATGACAGAACGTTAACCTCACAGGTGATCTTTGATTTTAAAACATTTTAAACTACGTAGACAAGTGCTATCTCTCTCTCTCTCTCTCTCTCTCTCTCTCTCTCTCTCTCTCTCTCTCTCTCTCTCTCTCTC
>NW_014578380.1:36568-38758 GCF_000485595.1 Priapulus caudatus
TTGTTCAGCTCATTTCATATCAGCAGGGCCGGACTAAGCGTGTGGGGGGCCCCAAATGTGGGGGGCCCGGGGCACGTGCCCCTGTTGCCCCGCCCTTAATCCGCTAGTGATTATATGTACCAATCAAAACAAACAATCTCCATGCAAGCACACCCGAGCATGTAGACACCAAGCTGAATTTGTAAAAAGACCCCCTCAAAAAAAGAAGCCTACCCAAGCTTTTCAGCCTGGGTCGGGTGAGGGCAAACAAAGATTTTTTTAATTGTGGCCTTGTACGCACCTTCTTGCGACAGGTATCGCACGTAGGCCGTCACGCGGCGCCTGTACTCGGCCGTCGAGCCGAGCGCGAGCGCGGCAGCAACCTCGCTCTCCAGGTGGCTCGCCGTCGACGCCTGCTGCAGGGCCGGCGACATCTTGTGGATCATTAGCACCTTGCGGCCGGACCTGAAGCACGAGATACAGACATGAGAACGACCCAGGACGAAATCCGCGGGATATATTTCTACTTACTGGTAGAATAGCGCAAAGCGCTATATTGCGAGCACCACAGGTGCTAAGCACTATCGGGGGGTCGGGGGGTGCTCCCCCAGAATGAATAGTGCATTTGTCGGTCGCAGTATGCAGGGTTCAACATTAACTTTTTATTTCACTTTTTATTTCGCTAGTAACTGAGAAAAACCACTAGCCCTGACCTAACTTTCACTAGCCCAGACCCAGACCATTGTTATGAAAAACTTTATTTAGATAAGAGTATGTCATTGTATGAATTCATAGATGCTGTTTCCCGTGCTTTAAATCGCGCGTGGGCCGAGTTCACGTGCAGCATTCGTATTCTACCACGGGCATACACGAGCGCACGGTTTATCGGTCGTCTACTGTGGCTGGCAGCAAGCTACGTTATTGTTTTTGCCGAAGGGTAGACTGATATCCGGCCTCACGCTCTGCTAGACAATGTAGACGCTCTGCGACAAACAGTGCGGCCGCGAACCAGTCTAGACAGAGGTGACCTTTCAGTGCAATATATATGACCAATTCTAACACGACCAGTCGGGCTACTAGCACTCTGGTTGTAATGTATGCGACCGGACCAAGCATTTACCCGACTAGGTCGGTCGGACATAGGTTAGTGTCGAACCCTGAGTATGGCGAGCTCAGACGGTAAAAGAGCATCACTAGCCGCGGGACATTTTTCCACTGTCCGTGGGTGGCAGTACACCCCCCTTGCAGTTTTCTCAACGGATTTGAACGATTTGGAAAATTGATAATTTTCGAATGTGAAAAACGCGGGAAACTGCAGATCTGCGGGAGATTCTCATCTCTGGTGATATGGCACGTGGCGGTCATTGCGAGCAAGGGAATGCTCCGGCGTCACGTGCAGGGACGGACATGCTCGTGTCATGCGCAGGGTAAAATGTTCACTTGTGCGCAGGAACAAAGGTTTGCTTGTAGTGCGAAGCAACTGACGTTTGCTTGCGGCGTGCATAAAGACGTTCGCTTGACATGTGTGAGCAGACGTTCGCATGTCGCACATGCAGACACACGTTCACTTGTCACGCGTGGACGGATGTTCACTTGTCGCACTTGCAGCAAAATCCAATAGATGTCCCACGCACGAGGAAACGTTCGCTTGTCGTACGTGCGAGCGGGGCGGCGTGCGCGAACCTACCTCTTGTGAATGGAGTACAGCTGCTGCAGCAGACCAGGTGGTTGTCCGGTATCCTGCACCGCTGTCGCACTCTGTCTGGAGCTCAGCTGCACGATGTCATCACATGTCGCCACCTGGAGCCTGCAGCCCAGAACAGAAGTAGATGGGTGAAGGCGCCTCCTGGCCTTGTTGTGCCGCTGCGTGCACCCCACGAGACTAGTATGAGACAAGCATCGCTTCATACGTCTTCTGGGCTCACCACGACCCCAGGACATGCAGTACAAGTCTCTCTACGTGTCTTTCCACTGTGCCACCAGTCTAGGACATTACTAAAACCAGATCATTACGAATTTGTAATCACTACTCTCTGTTTGCCTCTTTTCCCTCATCTTTCTTTCTTCCTCTCTCCTCATCTCTTCTCTTTTCCTCTCTCTCTCTCTCGGGTGACGTGTGATGACGACGTGTCGATCGTCGCGGTTGAAGTAGTGATGAGACAGTGACGTATCGGTCGCAGTGTACAGTGTAAGTGACGACAGTGTCGATCG